>NC_062279.1:193046280-193349310 GCF_902655055.1 Lutra lutra
TTTGCTTTACACCTATAGAATCTAACCTTTTATGTATAGGTTCTCATAATTTTAAACAAACTTTATTATGAAGGAAAGGTGTCATCTTTGAAAGTGGTTTGAATTTGTCCATATTTATATGCATTTGAAATCTTCCTTATTGAATTATGTATGTACATTTCTATCCATTTATATACTTAGGCTATTGTCTATGTTTTTAAATATTAAGGATAGTCTTTTGCTATATAATAAATAATTTTATTTTAAAATAAAATTTCATTTGGTCGCTACCCCCTTTTGGGAGGCATGTACTAACAACTAAAACATCTGTAATAATATTAAAAAATTATAAACATTAACATATAACCATGAAAATGCATATTTTACATGTTTTTAATGTAAATGCTATACAATTTGCATAATACTGAAATCCCTTTTGTCGTTCACAATTATATATATATATTTTTAAAGATTTTATTTATTTATTTGACAGACAGAGATCACAAGTAGGCAGAGAAGCAGGCAGAGAAAGAGGAGGAAGCAGGCTCCTGGCTGAGCAAAGAGCCCGATGCGGGGCTCCATCCCAGGACCCTGGGATCATGACCTGAGCCGAAGGCAGAGGCTTTAACCCACTGAGCCACCCAGGCACCCCAATTCACAATTATATTTTGAAGATCTATCTATGTTGACTGAGGTAGTTTTAATTTTTAATATTCAGCTGAATTTACTATATCACTATGCTACATTTTAAACGCTTCCCAATTTTGCCATCTAAAAACAATGCTAAAATGAAATTTAATATAAATGGAATTCCACGTTTAGATTCCTATTACTATACATAAAATACCTTTTATAGTATAACTTTGTCAATAATTAATTTCTTAATTTTCTGTAAAACTTTTGGGTGAAATCTTCTACTTTTGGTATACAACGAAAAACAGTTCAGGCTTTTATATCGCCTCTTATCAGCATCTCTCCAGTTGGAAAGTAAATATGAGGGGTCAAATTATTTTTCTTGGGGGACTTGACATGATATGGTTACAAAATAACTTTAGTCTCTGAAGTTCTGGTTTATGCATTCTCCCCCAAAAGATATTTATGCTAATTTGGGCAACTTCCCTCAAAATTAGTGATTGGATAGGCGTTACCAACACTTCTTCTCTCACTTTCAGACTTCTTTGTTTTATTTTTACTCTCCCGCCTTTTGTTGATTCACAGTTTCTTTAGATATACTTACTCCATTAACTAATTTACAAGACCACATCCTGGTCTAATTTATGACTTATTATGTCCCCTTATGAAGGAGAAACAAATTGGTGACACAAGTACTTTTTTCAGGTCACAGATATGCATTCTGTTACTATTGCTTTTCACTTCTCTGTTGTGGTCCTTAGAGTCATTTTCCTTTAAATGTCTGCCTTTTAGTGAGGACTTGTAGTCTATTCTTTTTCAAAGTACCCTTGGATCCCATTGTTTTATGCCTGAGCCAATTAATTCATATTATCTGCTTGTTTTCTGTGTGCAGGGGGATATTTAGCTCTTTCGATGAGTTGAATTTTTTTCTCTATGAATTGTTCCACTATCAGCTCATTCTTTATTTCTCCTTTTCCAATGTAACCAAAACTTACAGTTTCTGTCTCTTTCTCAGCCTGTTGGGGGTAGGAACAAGCAAGGAAAGGACAAGGCAATACCTATTTAACTCCTGCCCAGTGAGCTCAGATGAAAAAGTTACAGCAGCTTCTTGCCAAGCTTTAACTAGAATTCATTCCAGAATTGCTTCTCTCTTTTGGCTACTACTGTTGACTGTAATTTCATATCAATCATGAATTTTCGTTATCTATGATTTAATTCTGCTCCCATCACCATTATTCCAATTTCACTATATTTAACTGTATCTCCTTCTTCTTTGGTTATCAAAAAACAGTGTGCTTTGGCATTTCTTTCTCTTTTTCTGAATTTATAAATAATTTCAAAATTTCCTAAGAGTTCAATATATTTTTTGGTAATTAAAAATCTACTTAGAGTATATTTCCTCAACATGTCTTATTCTCATTTATATCAACAGTTCTATTGGTAGAGTGCTAAACCATCTCTATACTGGAAATGCCCACATCATTGTCCTGTGATCCTATTTTTCACAAAAGTGTGAAAGTCAAGTCTTTGTTCCCCAAAGTGGAAAACCAGGCTACCGTCCTTAATGCCACTTCAAATTTTTTAAAATTACAAAATTAGAAAAGGCTGAAAGGCTTAGTAACTTATCAAACTTCTCAGACTTAAAATAGTTTCCCTGAAATTTTGCTTTTTTGCTATATCTAAGTACTAATGCATTAGGCATGGGGAGTTCTGAACTGTTCTTTCTGTTACAACCAAGGGATATCCAGAGATAGGTAAAGATAAACAAAGTAGTGCTAGAGGGGAATTTTGAAATTGTCCGGTAAATGGTCAAAACCTTCCTTTGAGATGAAAAATAAAGAGAGTCTGAATAATTTAACTGTACAGAACAAGAAAATCAAAGTCAGAGTCTTTTGATCAATGTGGGAGACATGAACTCTTAACTCCAGTGGGCATTAAACAATAGGTTATGGAAAGTTTACAACCTTTTTTATATTGTTAACATGTTAAGAATGACAAAGACTTTCTTAATTATAAATTTAATTCTTAATTTACATGATTTAATATTTTTGAGCTGGCAAATCTTATAAATAAATGACATAATAAGACTGCCTAATTTTTCTCTAGGAAATATGTATTCTTATTTTTCCTTCTCCCAAACCCTGTTACCTTTTCTCTTTTCCAGCTCTTCCTAGTTGTCCAGAAAAATACATCAAGATACTAAAATACAAAGTATTCTTGCTTAAAATCAGCTTTCTCAAAATTTTCTCAGACTCTGAAATGTCTATTATTATTTTATTTTTAAATCATCTTGTTTAATCTTTTCTTTTAGTCTTTGTAGTAAAAAAAATGTTTTAAAGCAAACAGATCTAAAAAAAAAAAAAAAACCCATAGCTCTATGAAAATGACAACAAATCTCAGCACAAAGCTCATAAGAGTCAATGAATTTCACATGAAGTGAATCTCTCCACCATAACATAGTGTTCTTCCCTCCTCTTGAGGCCCCTGGGGTTTGTTACAAGGGGCTTTGTTGTCTATTATATCAATGTAATTGCTATATTGTAGCATTTCAGATTTATTCCTGTGGAACACTTGTATGTAAAGGCGGCCTTCATTTTCTGTTTTTTGTTTTTTTTTTTCCCCCCTAACACTCAAAATTCAACACTAAGCTCAGAAAACAGAACAGCCAGTTTCTTCTTGTGATAATTGATGATATATAAAGAAGAACATCACAATCCCTGTTTTTTTTTTTTAATTTTGTTTTTCTGACTTGAATCTTATCTATGGAGAATAAATTCCAGTGGGACAATAAAAATCTATAATAGACAAAAGAAAAAAAAAGGAGGTTTATGTATTTCATATGACGCCCAATGTCTGTTTTTCTGTTTTTGGAGAGGAAGATCTGATCTCACCTACCTTTGGGAAGATAACGGTGCTATGTTAATAATATTTTTGTGGGGCGCCTGGGTGGCTCAGTGGGTTGAGCCGCTGCCTTCGGCTCAGGTCATGATCCCAGGTCCTGGGTTCGAGCCCCACATCGGGCTTTCTCCTCAGCGGGGAGCCTGCTTCCTCCTCTCTCTCTGCCTGCCTCTCTGCCTACTTGTGGTTTCTCTCTGTCAAATAAATAAATAAAATCTTAAAAAAAAATAATAATAATATTTTTGTTACTTCATTTGTGTTTGTTTGATTCTTTCTTCCTCCTAACCCCCTTTAGAACTGTTTATTCTGTACCCTATGGTAATGTGCACTAGTGCTTTTTAGTATGTGATGTTTTCTCTACAAACCAGTTGAGCCACCACTACTAATAGAGTGAATACTGTTTTTGTTACGTATATCCATAGTGTATTGCTTTTGATTATTTGCTCTTGGTTCTTTAGAGGAAGAAGCCCGAGTTACTTCCTTCTCTCAGATATGGTGGAGCGAATTCCTTCAGAAAAATTATAACTAGATGATTCTATCATTTCTTTTAGTCCTCTCTCTTCTCTGTACTTTTAAAATTATTATTTTTATAGAGATAAATTTCACTATCTAAAATTAATTCTTTTAAAGGGTACAATTCAGTGGTTTTAGTATTATTATCATAGCATAAAGTTCATTCTGTACTTTACTGTCTTTATATCAACTCTTTTTTCCGATGCTCTCTTTACCAAAACATGTCATTCTGCCTTCTGGAATATTCTTAGCTAAAAAATTCTCCTGCAACTTGAGCATTTTTTCCATATACTTTGCTTCTATCTCATTGCACTAGCTGAAATCTATCTGCTAAAAGTATAACTCCTGTTACAGCTTCCTCATTATCTTGTATCCCACCTACATTAGTGCTAGAAGATGGGGATTACATCCAATTCACTCCTGAACGTAGTTTCAGGATCATTACTGCTCTACCCTCATGTTAAAAGCATCTGTTCCTTTGAGCAGTATGCCATCTGGCTGTGCCTATTCCTCCAACTACTCAATTTTAGTCACTATTATTTTACCAAGTATATTATAATTCCCTCTCATTTACTGAAGAGTGCAGTACCTAACATGAATGAGTCTTCTCTGCTCTAAATTCAGCCATTATTTTGGTTGACTTCCACATTCAAATGGACTGTATATCTAGCACTACACAATATAAAAGACATTCTTATATCCCAATGTTATACAAGCCCTCAGTGCTATTCTCTAAATGTTTTGTTTTCAGAATTTTCTTTCTTTTCTATAGACACTATTGGAAACTTTTATTACTCTTTTCAAACATGTGTAGTCAAAACTTCTTCAGTTACTCTTGGTGGAGTACTTGTTTTAGTACTTCAAAAAGAAAATAGAGATAAATAAAAATATTTTAACTTCTTAGTGCCACATTTAGAATAAGGCTTTGTGGGGCACCTGGGTGTCTCAGTCTGTTAACCATTTGCCTTTGGTTCAGGTCGTGATCCCAGGGTCCTGGGATTGAGCTCCACATCGGGCTCCCTGTTCAGCTGGGAGTCTGCTTCTCCCTCTCTCTCTGCCTGTCACTCCTCCTGCATGTGCTCTCTCTCTCCCTCTCTCTCTCTCTCTCTAACTCACTCTCTCTCTAAAATAAATAAAATCTTAAAAAAAAAAAAGAATAAGGCTTTCTCAGGGTGTCCGGGTGACACAGTCAGTTGAGAGTCTGACTGTTGGTTTTGGCTATCTGATCTCAAGGTTGTGAGACTAAGCCCCAGGTCTGGCTCCATACTCAGCACAGAGTCTGCTTGAGTTTCTCCCTCCCTCTCTCTCTCCCCTTCCCTGCTCTGCTTTCTCTCTCTCTTTCACTGAAATAAATAATAAATCCTTTTTTTTTAAAGATGAAACTTTGTCTTAATATAAGGCTTTGTCTCCTCTCCTTTCCTAACTTCTTAATGATAGTGATCCAATTTGTTATCCCAATTCTCTCCTATATTTTTAAATGTTCCAGTTCTCTGTATTGACCTGTTTACCATATATTTTAAAAATGATCATATGTATGAAAACTTACAAACACAAATTTAAAAAAAGCTTAAACATAAAGAGCTTGCCTCATATTCAGATACTATGTCACCAAATATTGTACTTGTTTTCCTCCTATATAGCCAAATCTTCTTGTGAATGTCATCTACTTTTACTCTACTCCCAAAATTCAGTCATTCCCCAAAGTAGGGAAATCTCAATTTTATTTCTGCCATATAATTTATTCATACAAGTGAATAAAGCATTATGCTTTGTCTTAGTTGGAATTGCTACAAGAGAAATATCATGGGCAGGATGACTTAAACAATAAGCTTATATTTCACAGTTCTGGAGGCTGGAAGTCAGATTCTTAGTGAAGGCCTTTTTTCTGGTTTTCTGATGACTGTCTTTTCATACCCTCACATGATAGGGTTAGGAGAGAGGGAGAGAGAAGCTCTCTGTGCCTCTTCTTACAAGGACGTTAATATCATCATGAGAGCTCTAACCTCATGACCTAATCACTTCTCAGATGCCCCATCTCCAGTTACTATCACATCAGGCATTAGGCTTTCAATATATGAATTTGTGGGGAGAGGGACAAAACAGTCCATATCATCTTTATCCCTCAATATGTTCTTCTTACTAGATTCAACAAAAATGTTAAAAAATGTTGGAATGCCTGGGTGGCTCAGTCTGTTAAGCTTCTGACTCTTGATTTTAGCTCTGGGCATGAACTCAGGGTCATGGGATCGAGCCCCAGGTCAGACTCCATGCTGAGCATGGAGACTACTTAGGATTTTCTCTCTCTCTCTCCCTCTGCCCCTCCCCTGCTCTCTCCCTCAAAAAAAAAAAAGTTTGTTTAAAAAATTACATTTTTTGTTTATTGTATCTTCCAGTAGCTTCTGAATGATCAAATCTCTCTTTTTACTTGAACCACTTTTCCATGACATAGTTTTGCTCTCTGTAGCATGTCATTTCAAGGCTTAATTAAATGTCTTTTTTTCTGTCCACTAATTAAATATTTGTGGGGTTTATGTGTACTGGCTAGGACTCTCTTACAAGATACAGAAAACTCAAATCAAATGGACTTAATTACTAGAATGAATATATTGTATCCCATAGCCAAAAAATCAAGCAATATGACTGTTTAGGGTAAGCCTTTATAATGTGCTCAAATAATGCCATTGAGCACGCTGATTATTTCTTTCTTGTGTGCCTTCATCCTTCACACTTTTCCATCATGATTTTTAGGTTCCACATAGGGCACTCTTACTCTAGGATCCTTAGAAAATCTGCTCAAGAGTCCTATTGCTATAGTAGTAGTATACCTCATGTAGACATACTACACCATCCAAAGAAAAAAAAATCTATTCTTGATCATATGGAAAGAGTTTTATTTCCCAGAAGCCTCACAAATACTTTGTCACATCTCTCATTGATTATGAAGGGTAATGATCATATGTATAAGGCAAAGGATACTTTGATGTAGCCAGAAAAAGCCCATCTTGGGGTCTTTGGATAAAGCTAAACCTAGTCAATCTATGTTGGAGAGTGAAGTATTTTTCCAGAATGCAATTATTATCAACTTTTATCTATCAAAAGGTTAAAATGTATTTGGAGGCTTATAATCTACTATAATAACACTTTATTTGCAAAACTTTTGTTTATACTATGAATTCTATGTGGATACTACATTCATACCCAAGTTGCAATCATCATCTCTATGCAGTTTATGCCCAAATCTGACATCACCTGACTCAGTTTTTCTCCTGAGCTCCAGAACTCGGTATCTGTTGGATATCTTCCCAGGCATCTTTATTAGACCATATTACTGACAGATAAAACTCAATATATTAAACTTCTACTTGTACTTCAACATTTCCTTGTTCTCTGAATATCTTTGGTATTTGTTAGAGGACATCGTCTAGAGGATGTGACTACTGGCTGACCCACTAATTTGACCTAGACAATTAGAGGCCCCTCACCTTCGCCTCTGCCATTGAAATGTACATTCTACCCATCATTCCTACAGTGAGAGCTATTCAAATGACACAGCCTTGAGAGAGGAAGGTGTTGTTGAGGTTATCTTAAACAGTATATGTGACTGAACCCAGTTAAGATCTTTATCTAAATGTTTAAGATTCTGGCCAGTGGGTACATAGATCTACACATTTTGTGGTCACCCCAGACAAACTTTGTCTCTAAGTTCTCTTGCTCATTAAACATGCCACCTACCAATCCGGAATAGTCTGCCCCTCTTTTGGGTCTTTCCCTGGCTGCTGTGTACAGGGGCCAGTTTATGAACCAACAGAATTGATTAGATTTGCTAGAGGAATAAAATAATCTAAATTTCAGTAACTCACAGCAACAGATGTTCATTTTTCATGTTGTGCAAGGGTTACAGGTTGCTTCCGGGTCATCCTCGGAAATGTAAGTCTGCCCCACTTGTTTATTTTACTTCACCTGCCATTTCACTCCAGGACTCAGAATAGGAACATCTCTCATTTGAGACATGCCAATTTTTATGTCAAAAGATAATCTCAAAGAGGGGAAATGAACCATGAACTCATGCATGGTTTTTATTTAAAGCTTCTGTTTAGACATGACGCATGTCAAATGTACTCCTATTCACATGACCAAAGCAATTTACAGGGCCAAGCCCTACATTAACAGAGAGGAAGGCAAAACTGAATATTTGTAAAAATAATACAACCTATCATAATATTCTATTTGCCCAAGATGGAAACATGGGAGTTATTTTATCTCATCTGTTATCTATATAAAGGACAAATCACTAAAATCTCTAGACTATCACGGTCCCATAGAACATTCTGTGATGATGAAAATAACTTATAGTATGTGTCCTACAATAGTGTAGCTATTAACCACATGTAGCTATTCAGACTTAAAACTTGGTAGTGTAATCAGGCATTTGAATTTTTAATTTTATGTAACTTTAATTTACTTAAATTTAAAGAGCCATATGTGGAAAGTGGTTACTGAATTTGGACAGCAAATCTCTCAACTCTATTACCTAAAAAACTCAAACCATTTTTTTCTTTAATCTGCATTTTACTCTCTTCTTTGTACTTACCAATATCTTCAAAATAAGGTGAAATAAACTTAATTTTGGTCACTTTTTGTTATTTCTACCACCTAGTTTATGGGATAGTTTCTAAATATCATGGGGAGGGGGTCCTGAAGTGTGGGAGGAGGATGTTAATTTTCAAGTATTTCCCTTGTAGTCATCAACTAAGTTAACATCATCTCTTCTGTGTTCTGTCATCCTTTATAGTTGTTAATTTTTTATATGATTAAAAAAACATCAAAATTTTAATGGTACACAACAGCTAAAATGTTTCTCACCTAAGAGTCTGTGTCTTGGCTGTGCCTTGGATGGATCTGATTGGACTCAGCTGGACTTAACTCCACGTCTTCTCCATTCAAGGACCCAGGCTGTAGGAATAATGGCTACTTGGAAAGTGGTTTCTTTGTAATTTATGGTGCAGCACACCAAAATAGCACCCTGGAACATTGTCTTTTGAAGCTTTTGTTGGAAATGGAGAATTCCATTTTGCCCCCATTCCATTGGTCACACCACATCGCATGACAGGTACAGAGTCAGTTGGGGCAAGGTAACATAGTTTGCCTATAGTGAACCCAAGGCAAGGTTAGAAAGGGAAGAAATAAATGTGAATAAATAATAAAATTAAAAACTCAGTTTACAACCAGTAATATCCTTTATCCAAGATATTTAGTAGATATTAGATAGTTTTGTTCTTTTCTTACTCTTATAGGGCACAGAAATTTTACTGAGTGTACGATGACTTCATTACCCTATATCCATTACCTCTCTGATCTCTGGAAGACTTCCTGGAAATCTGACCAGGCATTATGACACCATATTTTACTTTAATACCAGTACAACTAGCCCCTTTCTCCAGTTAATATAGTCTCTTCAGCCCAGAAAAGTCTTTTGATAGTTTATTCGTTTCTCTGAAACAATTTGTCTAGACACCAAGTCCAAATTCTCCCATCCGCACCTTATCTCTTCAAAGGTTTAGGTTTGGAGTACTCAATGATCAGGAAAGACACACATCTTTTTTTTTTTTTCTTAAATCTGTGTTCTGTTCCTCCTTTGAGGCAATGAGAACTCACCATCAGCTTGAATGCGTGGAGAATGCAAGGAAATGCCAGCAGAAAGGAGATGGGATATGATTTTTTAAAATAGTATCAGAGGACATCTGGATGTCTCAGTCAGTTAAGCATCTGCCTTCAGCTCACGTCATAATCCTGGGGTCCTGGGATGGAGTCCTGCAGCGGGCTCCCTACTCAGCAGGGATTCTGCTTATCTCTCTGCCATTCCCCCTTCTTGTGTTTTCTCTCATGTGTGCGCTCTCTCTCTCTCTCTGATAAATAAATAAATAATAAATAAATAAACTCTTAAAAAAATAAATAAAAATGGTATCGGTTCCCACAAATAGTATCATATTTAAACATTTAGTCTTCACTTATATGTGGAAAAGACAATAATCATATTGAATAAGAGTCATTAAAGAGACTGAAATGATTATTGTCATCAGATTATCATACATATAATCAGAATTGTTCTGAGATCTGCAATAAATTTTGACATGGTGTAATCAAGTAAGTACCAGAAAAATTAGTGTGCTCAAGTTCACACATAGGGGTAACGACAAAACTAGGGAGTCAGAATAATGATAGGGCAATTCATTCTCTGGAAATCTTATAATTCATTCTTCTGTAGACATACAGGTAAAACAAACATCATTACTGACAAATGTTTTATATATTCCAGACTCTTAGCATTTAGTGACAGATTAAAATTTAAGGTTTAAAGCCTCTCTGATAATTATTACCTCAAAAATCCTCATTACTTCAAAATTAAAAGGAGATAAATTATGCAATGTATACTTCATACCAAATCAAGGATTTTTATCAAATAATGAAATACAGTTAAACAGAAAATTTTAATAAGGAAATCCTTTAAATTATTCATTATTTTGTATTATCTGCAAAAGAGCCAGTTATGCTTTTTTGTTATATACCACTGAGTAAAAATGTAATTTTCAAATGATTTTAAAGGGAGTTATATTCTTAAACACAACAATAAGTTAAATATTTAGGGATAAGTGTGAATACTATGCACCAAATTTGACGTTTTTACTTTTTTTTTCCCCTAAAACAGATTGCCCAAATTGGGTCTAATGGCTTCCATTGTCAATTTTATCAAAATTATTGTCATAAGGAAAAATAGTAGTTTTATTTTTTTTTATTAGTATCTCCTACATTCTTTAGTGTTTTCATCATCCATGTTTATTGCTAATTAAATTTTACTTTTCTTTCTTACCTCTGCTTAGCATGAAGAAAAGAAGTTGTAGTCTGGACACTGCTTACTTACACAAAAGGATCACTAATATGGGACAGGTAAATTGATGTTTTTTTTTTTCTCCAATTAAATGTAAGTAGGTGATCAAACTGTATGATATCAAATATTTCTGAAGCACTGAAATGTTAGGGTTAGGGTTAGGGTTGATTGAATGATGAGGTAGTATGTCTGCAGCCTGGGTTTATTAATTCTCTAAACATCAGAGGTTCCTGACTAAAAAAAGAAATCTCCTTAAAGCTGCTTAAGAAAGAAATAGAGTTTTGTTGGGTAATAACTATTCATAGTTATTTTGAATCATATTGTACCAAAGGAAAGTTCCACCTCTAAACCTTCTGTGTACTTATGAGGGCATTAGCCCTCAGATGGTGGGACCAGACCCAAATAGAGATAATGTGGTCAGATTCTAATGGGCGGGACTTACTAGTCAAAATCTATCCACAGGTACTGAAACCCAAAGTTAATGATGGTGATTGTTAACTGCTTCTCCAATACTATAAGCTACAAATTAGTTATAATTTTTTTTTCAAACTCTTCTATTAAATTACTGACTGGCCTAGTGGGAGGATCATTAACAAATGTAAATATATCTCTGTTGCTTCTCACCCTGGAGCATACATTCAGAGTTGTTCATGTGAGAACTGGCTTGATTGCATATCAGTGCCTGCAATTTGGAACATCTATCTTTGTGACTTTTATTTAGAGACCCTATTTTAAACCGCTGCATGTTTTGTTTATTCATAGCATAAAAACATATATTTAATAGGTCTTTCACATTCAACAACTAAATGGGTTTCCATTTAGTTAGGTATCTATAAGTTCTACCTGTTCTTGAGGAAATTTAAAAAGATCATTGAGGTTCTTGTCTGGCTTCCCAAGTCAGGTAGTCAGGAAACTACAAAACCTCCATTTTAAGCAACTATCCTGAATACAACCACAAGATGGAGGTAAAATCTGCACTACCATATACATACTATGCAGGAAGGAAACAACAGAAGCAAGAAAACAAATAACCCCCCCAAACCCCACAAAACTCAGCAGAAAAGTAAAAAAATATTTAATTTATATATTTTAAGAAAATAAAAAAAAAAATACTTACCTTTTTGCTAATTTATACCTTAGGCTACCTCTATCTTATAATAGTTCTATTTTTTTTTTTTTAGATTTATTTATTTAAGAGAGAGAAAGAGAAAGAATGTGGTGGGGGGGGAGGGGCAGATGTGAGAGAGAGAATCTTAAGCAGACTCTACCCTGATGTGAAACCTGATGCAGGGCTTTATCCCATAAACTGGAGATCATGACCTAGCCAAAAACAAAAGTCAGACGCTTAACTGACTGAGCTACCCAGAGACCCCTCACAATAAATTCTAACTGATAGTTTGATAGTGATTCATTAATATTAATGACTAAAACCCAACATGTTCAAAATCATTGTCTTCCTCTGACCCTCAATGTTTAACATAGCCCCTCATTTAATGGAAACATTAATCCTCATAGTGACTCAGATAAGAAATCCCAGCACCATATTGAATTCTTCCTCTCACACATATTTTACATTCAGACAATTTTCAGGTTTCTTAATTTATTGATTTATCTTTTTAAAATTCATACACATAACACATATTTATTGAATATCAACTAGGGGTCAGGAAATGTTCTTGCAGCAGGGATTCCTGAGGAAAGAAAATAGATGAAAATCTCAGCCTTTACATTGCTGATAATTTGGTAAAAGAGAAAGAGACATTTAAAAATTAGAGAAGTGAGGAAAATGTTCTATCTATCAGATAAAGATGTCTATAGAGGAGAATGGTTCAGGGGTGGAAGGAAGTGGGATAAAATGCAATTTTTAAAATATCTGATTTATATGTATTTCATTAACATACAGTGAGTGTTTCATTAGCTTCAGGTTTTCAATATAATGATATACTAATTCTGTACATTTATTAGTGTTTACCACAATAAGTATAGTCATCATCTGTCAGCAAACAATGTTTTTACAGTCTTATTGACTATATTCTCTATGCTGTAATTTTTATGTCTGTGACTTTTTATTTTGTAACTGGAAGTTTGTACCTCTTAAGCCCCTTATCTAATTCATCCATTCCTCCCTATGCACTCCTCTGGCAATCCTGTTTGTTCTCCATATTTAAGAGTTGGTGGCAGGTTTTTGTTTTTGTTTTTGTTTTGGGGGGGGGGGTCTCATTTTTGTTTGTTCATTTGTTTTGTTCTTTTTTTGAAATTTAATTTAATTTTATTTCTTTTTACTGTTTCAGAATTCTTTGTTTATGCACCACACCAGTGCTCCATGCAATACATACCCTCCATAATACCCACCATTAGGCTCACCAAACACCCCACTCCTCTCCCCTCCAAAACCCTCATTATTGTTTCTCAGAGTCCACAGTATCTCATGGTTTGTCTCTCCCTCCAATTTCCCCCAACTCACTTCTCTGCATATCCCAATGCCCTCCATGTTATTCCTTATGCTCCACAAGTAAGTGTAACCATACGATAGTTGACTTTCTCTGCTTGACTGATTTCACTCAGCATAATCTCTTCCAGTCCCATCCATGTTGATTCAAAAGTTGGGTATTCATCCTTTCTGATGGAGCCATAATATTCCATTGTATATATGGACCATATCTTCTTTATCCATTCATCTGTTGAAGGGCATCATGGTTCTTTCCACATTTTGGCAAATGTGGCCTTTGCTGCTATGAACATTGAGGTACAGATGGCCCTTCCTTTCACTACATCTGTATCTTTGGGGTAAAAACCCAGTAGTGCAATGGCAGGGTCATGGGGTAGCTCTATTTGTAATTTCTTAAGGAATCTCCACACTGTATTCCAAAGTGGCTGCACCAACTTGCATTCCCACCAACAGTGTAAGAGGGCTCCCCTTTCTCCACATCCTCTCCAAGATATGTTGTTTACTTGCTTGTTAATTTTGGCCATTCTAACTGGTGTAAGGTGGTGTCTCAATGTGGTTTTGATTTGAATCACCCAGATCGCTAATGATGAACGTTTTTTCATGTGTTTGTTAGCGATTTGTATATCTTCTTTGGAGAAGTGTCTGTTCATGTTTTTTGCCCATTTTTTGACATGATTATCCGTTTTGTGTGTGTTGAGTTTGAGGAGTCCTTTATAGATCATGGATATCAGCCCTTTGTCTGTAGTGTCATTTGCAAATATCTTCTCCCATTCCGTGGGATGCCTCTTTGTTTTGTTGACTGTTTCTTTTGCTCTGCAGAAGCTTTTGATCTTGAGGAAGTCCCATTTCTCCTTTTGTTTCCTTTGCCTTTGGAGATATAATTTGAAAGAAGTTGCTGTGGCCATTGTCAAAGTGGTTACTACCTATGTTCTCTTCTAGTATTTTGATAGATTCCTGCCTCACATTGAGGCCTTTTATCCATTTTGAGTTTATCTTTGTGTATGGTGTAAGAGAATGGTCAAGTTTCATTCTTCTACACATAGCTGTCCAATTTCCCCAGCACCATTTATTGAAGAGACTGTCATTTTTCCACTGTATATTTTTTCCTGCTTTGTCAAAGATTATTTGACCACAGAGAGGAGGGTCCATATCTGGGCTCTCTACTCTATTCCATTGGTCTATGTGTCTGTTTTTGTGCCAATACCATGATGACTTGGTGATCACAGCTTTGTAGTAAAGCTTGAAGTTAGGCAATGTGATGCCTCAAGTTTTTTTTCTTTTTCAAAATTTCCTTAGTAATGCAGGATCTCTTCTGGTTACATACAAATTTTAGAATCCTAAAATTTGAAAAATGCTGGTGGAATTTTGATCAGGATGGCATTGAAATTATAGATTGCTCTAGGCAGTATAGACATTTTAACAATGTTTAGTCTTCCAATCCATGAGCATGGAATGGTCTTCCATCTTTTTGTGTCTTCTTTAATTTCTTTCATGAGTGTTCTGTAGTTCCTCGAGTACAGATACTTTTCCTCTTTGTTTAGGTTTATTCCTAGGTATGTTATGGTTCTTGGTGCTTTAGTAAATGGAATCAATTCTCTAATTTTCCTTTCTGTATTTTCATTGTTAGTGTATAAGAAAGCAACTGATTTTGGTGCATTGATATTGTATCCTGCCACATTACTGAATTGTTGTACGAGTTCTAGTAGTTTGAGGGTTGAGTCATTTGGGTTTTCCATATAAACTACCATGTCATCTGCAAAGAGAGAGTTTGACTTCTTCTTTGCCAATTTGAATACATTTTATTTCTTTCTGTTGTTTGATTGCTGTTGCTAGGACTTCTAGTACTATGCTGAACGAGAGTGGTGAGATTGGAAATCCTTGTCATGTTCCTGATCTCAAAAGGGGGGCTGTCAGCTTTTCCCCATTGAGGATGATATTTGCTGTGGGTTTTCCAAAGATGGATTTTATGAAGTTGAGGAATGTTCCCTCTATCCCTATACTTTGAAGGGTTTTAAGCAGGAATGGATGTTGTATCTTGTCAAATGCTTTTTCTGCATCAATTGAGAGGACCATGTGGTTCTTCTCTCTTCTGTTATTGATTTGTTCTATCACATTGATTGATTGGTGAATGTTGAACCACCCTTGCATCCCAGGGATAAATCCCACCTGGTCATGGTAGATAATCTTTTTAATGTACTGTTGGATCCTATTAGCTAAGATCTTGTTGAGACTCTTAGCATCCATATTCACCAGTGATATTTGTCAGATATTCTCCTTTTTGATGGGGTCTTTGCCTGGTTTGGGGATCAGGGTAATGCTGGTTTCATAAAAAGCATCTGAAAATTTTCCTGCTGTTTCTATTTTTTTGAAACAGCTTCAGAAGAATAGGTATTATTACTTCTATGAATGTTTGGTAGAATTCTCCAGGGAATCTGTCAGTTCCTGGGCTCTTGTTTTTGGGAGCTTTTTGATCACTGCTTCAATCTCATTACTAGATATTGGCCTATTCAGGTTGCCAATTTCTTCCTGATTGGGTTTTGGTAATTTGTAGGTTTCCAGGAATGCATCCATTTCATCTAGGTTGCTAAACATATTGGCATATAGCTGTTGATGATAATTTCTGATGATTGTTTCTATTTCCTTGGTGTTAGCTGTGATCTCTCCCTTTTCATTCATGATTTTATTAATTTGGGTCCTCTCTCTTTTCTTTTGGATTAGTTTGGCCAGTGGTTTATCGAGCTTATTGATTTTTTCAAAAAAACCAGCTTCTAGTTTCGTTGATGTGTTCTACTGTATCCCTAGTTTCTGTCTCATTGATCTCTGCTCTAATCTTGATTATTTCCCATTTTGTATGTGGGGTTGGCTTAATTTGTTGTTGATTCTCTGGTTCTTTAAGGTATAAAGAGAGGTGGTGTATTCTGGATTTTTCAATTTTCTTGAGGGAGGCTTGGATGGCTATGTATTTCTCCTGTAGGACCACCTTTGCTGTATCCCATAGGTTTTGGACTGAAGTGCCTTCATTATCATTGGTTTCCATGAATTGTTTGAGTTCTCCTTTGATTTACTGGTTGATCCACTCTTAAGCAAGATGGTCTTTAGCTTCCAAGTGTTTGAATTCCTTCCAAACTTTTTCTTCTGGTTGAGTTCCAGTTTCAAAGCATTGTGGTCTGAGAATATGCAGGTAATAATCTCAATCTTTTGGCATTGGTTGAGCCCTGATTTGTGACCCAGTATGTGGTCTATTCTGGAAAAAGTTCCATGAACACTCCAGAAGAATGAGTATTCTGTTGTTTTAAGGTGGAATGTTCTGTATATATCTATGAGATCCATCTGGCTCAGTGTGTCATTCAATGCTCTTGTTTCTTTATTGATTTTCTGCTTGGATGGTCTATTACTGAGAGTGGCATGTTAAGATCACCTACTATTAATGTGTTCATATCAATATGACTCTTTATCTTGATTAACAGTTGTCTTATGTAGTTGGCTACTCCTGTATTGGTGGCATAAATATGTACAATTGTTAGATCTTCTTGGTGGATAGACCCTTTATGAATGATGTAGTGTCCTTTATCTCTGACTACAGTCTTTAGTTTAAAATCTAATTTATCTGTTATGAGAATCTCTACCTAACCTTTCTTTTGAGGCTCATTGGCATGAAAGATGGTTCTCCATTCCTTCACTTTCAGTCTGGGTATATCCTTAGGTTCCAAATGGGTCTCTTGTAGACAACATATGGATGGGTCCTGTCATTTTATCCAATCTGCAACCTTGTGACATTTTATGGGAGCTTTTAGGCTATTCACATTAAGAGTGATTATTGAAAGATATGTTTTTATTGACATCATGTTGCCTGTGAAGTCCTTGTTTCTATAGATTGCCTCTGTAAATTTCTGTTCTATGACACTCTTGGGTTCTTTCTTCTTTTATAGAACCCCCCTTAATATTTCTTGTAGTGCTGGCTTGGTGGTCACATACTCTTTTATACCTTTCCAGTCTTGGAAGCTCTTTGTTTTTCCATCCATTTTGAATGTCAGCCTTGCTGGATATTCTTGGCCATATTTTTTTCTCATTTAGTGTCCTGAATATGTCTTACCAGCCCTTTCTGGCTTGCCAGGTTTCTGTGGACAGATCTGGCATTATTCTGATGGACCTTCCTCTGTACATAAGGAATCTCTTCCCTGTAGCTGCTCTCAAGAGCTCCTGTCTAAAGTTATGATTCATTAGTTTCACAATCATGTGTCTTGAAGTCTTTCTAGATTCTATGATCTGGGGGGGGTAATATTTCTGCCTCTAGGACAGGAATGTTGGTTCCATTCCCCAGATTGGGAAAATTTTAATGGAGAATTTGTTTAACTTTATCTTCTAGTCTTCTTTCTTTCTCCTCCCCCTCATGGATCCCAATAATTCTGTTGTTGGAATGTTTCATGACATCATTTATTTCCCTAATTCTATTTTCATGGCTTCTAAGCTGTTTGTTCCAGGCCTCCTCCTGATCCTTTTTCTCTATCAGTTTGTCCTCTAGATAACTCATTCTATCTTCTGCTTCAGTTACCCTAGCTGTTAGAGAATTTTGATTAGATTGGATCTCATTGATAGCATTTTTAACTTCTTCATGGGTGGCTTTCACTTATGCTTTAGTCAATTCCATGATGTCATTAATGGTTTTCTCCAACCTAGCCATTGCCTGGATAATTATTACCCTGAATTCCCTTTCCAACATACTGTTTATGTCCATATCCAATAGCTCTGATGGAAAGGGCACAGTCTCTGAATTGTTCCTCTGTTGAGCATTCCTCCTCCTAGTCATTTTGGTGATAGGTGGTTGAGGGGATGTGTAGCTGAATATATCAACTGTGATCCAGGCAAGTTGCACCCTGGAACACTTCTGAGCAATCAGAAGTCACCACCAAAAAGAAAGAAAAAAGAAAGAAAGAGGGAGAGAAAGAGAGAGACAGAAAAAAAAAAAAAAAAAAAAAAGGAAGATCCAGCCAGAATGGGCCCCAAAGATAAGACTTATAAGGTATACAAACAAAGAGACCAACAAAATTATATGACAAGAAAATAATTAAAAAAAAAGAACCCAGCCAAAATGAGCCCCAAGTATAAGATTTATATAATACCAGAACAAAAACAAATACACAGAAACACTGACAGAAGAAAAAGATGGGAGGGTGGTTATAAATCCTCAATGTGGGCGAGGAAGTTTATTTTGTCTTTTCCTGGGTTATCTTGATATCTTTGTTAATGGACTCAACTTTCCAGAAATAAAGGGAGATTAAAACTGGTTTATATATAGGGGTAGTATTGATCAGGGAAAGAAGATTACCTTGAAGCTTATCTTTATATGTATATTTAAAAAAAATAGAAAAGCAAAAGAGAAACACAGATATATGTATGAGAAAAATTCAAGTTAAAAGGTTGTTATGGAGGGGCGCCTGGGTGGCTCAGTGGATTGAGTCGCTGCCTTCGGCTCAGGTCGTGATCCCAGGTCCTGGGTTCAAGCCCCACATCGGGCTTTCTGCTCAGCAGGGAGCCTGCTTCCTCCTCTCTCTCTGCCTGCCTCTCTGCCTACTTGTGATTTCTCTCTGTCAAATAAATAAATAAAATCTTTTAAAAAATGCTTTAAAAAAAAAGGTTGTTATGGAATTTGTTGTATTGAACCTCTTGCTGTAATGGCAAATAGGTTAAAAATTTAAAAAGAATGGAAATAGTGAGAACAAATTAAAAATAAAAGTAATATCTATTAAATATACAGGTTTTAGGGCAATACCGAGAGCTTAATATCTTCTTTTGCCCTGATATTGGGGTTTACAGTTTTATGAGGACCCGGTGGTGGATGTCCTCTCATTATTTTGGCTGGCTTTCTGGGGGAGGGGCCTTCCGTGTTGTTTTTCAGTCCATCTTGCTTGGGTTGAGACCTCCTGCTCCTTATCAAGAGGCTGGGCTCTATGGAAACCAGTTTTTCAGGCTTTTCTTCTCTGAAGGTTTTTGTCCTTTGGCGGCTTTTTGTGGCTTTTCAGAGGTTTAGAGGAAAGCAAACTGCACCCAGACCTCTGTCTCAGAGAGAAGCTTCAGTCTGGTCGCTTCTGGGTGGTCCAGAACATATAGACTCCCCCTCTGCAAACTCCTCTGAGCCAATCAGTCTCCCACAGGCAGTGCATGTCCTTAGCCACTGTCTCAGGGCCATGCGCTGCCTGAGATGTGGCTCCGGCACTGAGCTTGTTTTGACAAAGCACTGCTTGTCTCTGCACCATCAGGGTATTAAAACTGGGAGCGATGTTGGTCTAGGGAGCCCGCTTCCAGTGCTTGCCTTTGCCGGGACTGCTGTCTGGGGTCCACACTGCCTGAGAGACCCAAACCAGAGATAGCATGCTGAGATTTTCAAGCCTGGGCGAGAGTCCTAGAGACCACCAGCTAGCACCCGCATGGAGCTCTCTTAGAGGAGGTTGGGGAGCGTGGTTCAGGCCCTGGTCATGCAGTGTGCATACAGAGTGCAAAAGGTTGTGGTTCTAGAGAGCACCAGCTGGCGTCCACACCAGACTCTCTCAGGAAGGCCGGCAGCTCAGGGACGATGGCCTGGAGGCTTTGCCACACTCTCTCTGGCACGGGTGGTTGTTGGCGGTAGCCATCCTGGGACCATGTTTTTAAGCCTGTGCCTGTGACCACCCAATTCTACCAGTTGCCCCTTAAGATCTTTTGCTCCTTTTGAGTGCTTTTAACCAGACTCCAAGTTAATGCTGGTCCCCAATCACAGGGTACTCTCGTATTGGGGTATTATTTTCCAATGGGTCACTTCTGGTGGCTCCCTCCCCCTTCTGTTTATCCTCTGATATCAGTCCAATTCCCACTCCACTTTACTCTCCACCGGAGTCTTCTGCCCCCATAGAGATCTGGAAGTGTATAATTCTACATCTCAGGCTGATTTCATGGGTGTTCAGAGTGTTCTTGTAGATAATTAGCTCATTTTAGGAGACTGGTGGAACAGTCTCCTACTTCTCAGCCATTTTGTCCCTGCCTCCATTTGTTTTGTTTCTTAAATTACACAAAAGGAAGAGATAATGATTGTTGGTAGGGATGTGGAAGGAAAAAAAAAATCCTTGTGCAATGTTAGTGGGAATATAAATTGATGCAACCATTCTGGAAAACAGGGTGAAGTTTCCTCAGAAAATTAGATATAGAAATATCATATTATCCAGTAATTCCACTACTGGGTATTTATTTAAAAAAAAATCGCTCAAACATAAATTTGAAAAGATATATGCACCCTTATGTTTGTTGCAACATTATTTACAATGGTCAAGATATGGAAACAAAAAAAGTGTGCATCAATAAAGTATCTGACTTACATTTAAAAGGTGGCCGTAGTTGCTTTATCACTATTGATTGTGGGTGGAAGAAAAGGACCTAGAGAAAACAAGAGAAGGAGAAACAAAAGTTTGAAGATTATTGTAAGAATCCACGTGACTGTAACAGTGGATTCAGTAGGATGATAGCACCAAATATGGTAAGAAATGGAAGGGTATTTGATCTCTTTTTAAGAACTAAAAGAAATTTCTAGCTGATTGAATTTTCAAATTGATGTATAAAGAAAAATCAAAGACAAATTGAGGCTTTTTCAACAACTCAATTAGAAAACTAAAGATGCCTTTTACTAAGATAGTGAAGACTATATCAGAAGACACTTTGGAGGGAATATTAGGAGCTCAATATTAAAAATATTATTTTTGGGGGAGGAGTCAAGATGGCGGAGAAGTAGCAGGCTGAGACTACTTCGGGTAACGGGAGATCAGCTAAATAGCTTATCTAAAGATTGCAAACACCTACAAATCCAACAGGAGATTGAAGAGAAGAAGAACAGCAATTCTAGAAACAGAAAATCAACCACTATCTGAAAGGTAGGACTGGCGGAGAAGTGAATCCAAAGCGACGGGAAGATAGACCGCGGGGGGAGGGGCCGGCTCCCGGCGAGCAGCGGAGCAACGGAGCAAAATCAGGACTTTTAAAAGTCTGTTCCGCTGAGGGACATCACTCCAGAGGCTTAACTGGAAGCCCAGGCGGGGTCAGAGCAGCCTCAGGTCCCGCAGGGTCACAGAAGGATTGGGGGTGTCTGAGTGTCGCAGAGCTTACCGGTATTAGAACGGGGAAGCCGGCTACAGAGACAGAGCCGAGGAGTGACTCTCAGCTCGGGGTTGCCTTGAACGGGTCGCAGGCTTGGCCAGCTCGGAGCGTGGCCGGAGGCCAGGGTGACGGGAGTCATTGGGCGCTGTTCTCTGAGGGCGCACTGAGGAGTGGGGCCCCAGGCTCTCGGCTCCTCCGGGCTGGAGACCGGGAGGCTGCCATTTCATTCCCATCCTCTGGAACTCTACCGAAAGCGCTCAGGGAACAAAAGCTCCCAAAAGCAAACCCGAGCGGATTACTCAGCCCGACCCTGGGTAAGGGCGGTGCAACTCCGCCTGGGGCAAAGACGCTTGAGAATCACTACAACAGGCCCCTCCCCCAGAAGATCAACGGGAAACCCAGCCAGGACCAAGTTCACCTACCGAGGACTTCAGTCTCAATACCAAGGAGAGCGGCGGAATTCCAGAGGAGAAGAAAGCAAAGCACGGAACTCATGGCTTTCTCCCCATGATGTTTTAGCCTTGCAGTTAATTTATTTTTTTTTTCTTTTTCAATTTTTTTTCTTTTCTTTTTCTCTTCTTCTGCTAATTTTTTTTAACTTTTACCGTTTTCTTTTTTAACGTTTTTTAAATAGTTTATCTAATATATATATTTTTTTCCTCTTTTTATATTTTTTCTTTATCAGCTTTCTTTTTTTAAATAGTTTCTTTTTTTTTTTTTTCTTTTTGAACCCCTTTTTATCCCCTTTCTCCCCCCTCACAATTTGGGATCTCTTCTGATTTGGCTAAAGCATATTTTCCTGGGGTTGTTGCCACCCTTTTAGTATTTTACTTGCTCCTTCATAAACTCTTATCTGGACAAAATGACAAGGCAGAAAAATTCACAACAAAAAAAAAGAACAAGAGGCAGTACCAAAGGCTAGGGACCTAATCAATACAGACATTGGTAATATGTCAGATCTAGAGTTCGGAATGACGATTCTCAAGGTTCTAGCCGGGCTTGAAAAAGGCATGGAAGATATTAAAGCAACCCTCTCGGGAGATATAAAAGCCCTTTCTGGAGAAATAAAAGAACTAAAATCTAACCAAGTTGAAATCAAAAAAGCTATTAATGAGGTGCAATCAAAAATGGAGGCTCTCACTGCTAGGATAAATGAGGCAGAAGAAAGAATTAGTGATATAGAAGACCAAATGACAGAGAATAAAGAAGCTGAGCAAAAGAGGGACAAATAGCTACTGGACCACGAGGGGAGAATTCGAGAGATAAGTGACACCATAAGACGAAACAACATTAGAATAATTGGGATTCCAGAAGAAGAGGAAGCAGAGAGGGGAGCAGAAGGTATGTTGGAGAGAATTAGTGGAGAGAATTTCCCCAATATGGCAAAGGGAACAAGCATCAAAATTCAGGAGGTTCAGAGAACCCCCCTCAAAATCAATAAGAATAGGTCCACACCCCGTCACCTAATAGTAAAATTTACAAGTCTTAGTGACAAAGAAAAGATCCTGAAAGCAGCCCGGGAAAAGAAGTCTGTAACATACAATGGTAAAAATATTAGATTGGCAGCAGACTTATCCACAGAGACCTGGCAGGCCAGAAAGAGCTGGCATGATATATTCAGAGTACTAAATGAGAAAAACATGCAGCCAAGAATACTATATCCAGCTAAGCTATCATTGAAAATAGAAGGAGAGATTAAAAGCTTCCAGCACAAACAAAAACTGAAAGAATTTGCAAATACCAAACCAGCTCTACAGGAAATATTGAAAGGGGTCCTCTAAGCAAAGAGAGACCCTAAAAGTAATAGATCAGAAAGAAACAGAGACAATATACAATAACAGTCACCTTACAGGCAATACAATGGCACTAAATTCATATCTCTCAATAGTTACCCTGAATGTTAATGGGCTAAATGCCCCAATCAAAAGACACAGGGTATCAGAATGGATAAAAAAACAAAACCCATCTATATGTTGCCTACAAGAAACTCATCTTAAACCCGAAGACACCTCCAGGTTTAAAGTGAGGGGTTGGAAAAGAATTTACCATGCTAATGGACATCAGAAGAAAGCAGGAGTGGCAATCCTTATAGCAGATCAATTAGATTTTAAGCCAAAGACTATAATAAGAGATGAGGAAGGACACTCTATCATACTCAAAGGAACTGTCCAACAAGAAGATCTAACAATTTTAAATATCTATGCCCCTAACGTGGGAGCAGCCAACTATATAAACCAATTAATAACAAAATCAAAGAAACACATCGACAAGAATACAATAATAGTAGGGGATTTTAACACTCCCCTCACTGAAATGGACAGATCATCCAAGCAAAAGATCAACAAGGAAATTAAGGTCTTAAATGACACACTGGACCAGATGGACATTACAGATATATTCAGAACATTTCATCCCAAAGCAACAGAATACACATTCTTCTCTAGTGCACATGAAACATTCTCCAGAATAGATCACATTCTTGGTCCTAAATCAAGTCTCAACCGGTATCAAAAGATTGGGATCATTCCCTGCATATTTTCAGACCACAATGCTCTAAAGCTAGAACTCAATAACAAGAGGAAATTTGGAAAGAACCCAAATACATGGAGACTAAACAGCATCCTTCTAAAGAATGAATGGGTCAACCAGGAAATTAAAGAAGAATTGAAAAAATTTATGGAAACAAATGATAATGAAAACACAACGGTTCAGAATCTGTGGGACACAACAAAGGCAGTCCTGAGAGGAAAATATATAGCGGTACAAGCCTTTCTCAAGAAACAAGAAAGGTCTCAGGTACACAACCTAACCCTACACCTCAAGGAGCTGGAGAAAGAACAAGAAAGAAACCCTAAACCCAGCAGGAGAAGAGAAATCATAAAGATTAGCGCAGAAATCAATGAAATAGAAACCAAAAAAAACAATAGAACAAATCAACAAAACTAGGAGCTGGTTCTTTGAAAGAATTAATAAGATTGATAAACCCCTGGCCAGACTTCTCAAAAAGAAAAGAGAAAGGACCCAAATAAATAAAATCATGAATGAAAGAGGAGAGATCACAACGAACACCAAAGAAATACAGACAATTATAAGAACATACTATGAGCATCTCTACGCCAACAAATTTGACAATCTGGAAGAAATGGATGCATTCTTAGAGACATATAAACTACCACAACTGAACCAGGAAGAAATAGAAAGCCTGAACAGACCCATAACCAGTAAGGAGATTGAAACAGTCATCAAAAATCTCCAAACAAACAAAAGCCCAGGGCCAGACGGCTTCCCAGGGGAATTCTACCAAACATTTAAAGAAGAACTAATTCCTATTCTCCTGAAACTGTTCCAAAAAATAGAAATAGAAGGAAAACTTCCAAACTCATTTTATGAGGCCAGCATCATCTTGATCCCAAAACCAGACAAGGATCCCAACAAAAAAGAGAACTACAGACCAATATCCTTGATGAACACAGATGCCAAAATTCTCGCCAAAATACTAGCCAATAGGATTCAACAGTACATTAAAAGGATTATTCACCACGACCAAGTGGGATTTATTCCAGGGCTGCAAGGTTGGTTCAACATCCGCAAATCAATCAATGTGATACAACACATTAATAAAAGAAAGAACAAGAACCATATGATACTCTCCATAGATGCTGAAAAAGCATTTGACAAAGTACAGCATCCCTTCCTGATCAAAACTCTTCAAAGTGTAGGGATAGACAGCACATACCTCAATATTATCAAAGCCATCTATGAAAAACCCACGGCAAATATCATTCTCAATGGAGACAAACTGAAAGCTTTTCCGCTAAGGTCAGGAACATGGCAGGGATGTCTGTTATCACCACTGCTATTCAACATATTACTAGAAGTCCTAGCCTCAGCAATCAGACAACAAAAGGAAATTAAAGGCATCCAAATCGGCAAAGAAGAAGTCAAACTATCACTCTTTGCAGATGATATGATACTATATATGGAAAACCCAAAAGACTCCACTCCAAAACTGCTAGAACTTGTACAGGAATTCAGTAAAGTGTCAGGATATAAAATCAATGCACAGAAATCAGTTGCATTTCTCTACACCAACAACAAGACAGAAGAAAGAGAAATTAAGGAGTCCATCCCATTTACAATTGCACCCAAAACTATAAGATACCTAGGAATAAACCTAACCAAAGAGACTAAGAATCTATACTCAGAAAACTATAAAGTACTCATGAAAGAAATTGAGGAAGACACAAAGAAATGGAAAAATGTTCCATGCTCCTGGATTGGAAGAATAAATATTGTGAAAATGTCTATGCTACCTAAAGCAATCTACACATTTAATGCAATTCCTATCAAAGTACCATCCATTTTTTTCAAAGAAATGGAACAAATAATCCTAAAATTTATATGGAACTAGAAAAGACCTTGAATAGCCAAAAGAATATTGAAAAAGAAAGCCAAAGTTGGTGGCATCACAATTCCGGACTTCAAGCTCTATTACAAAGCTGTCATCATCAAGACAGTATGGTACTGGCACAAAAACAGACACATAGATCAATGGAACAGAATAGAGAGCCCAGAAATGGACCCTCAACTCTATGGTCAACTAATCTTTGACAAAGCAGGAAAGAATGTCCAATGGAAAAAAGACAGCCTCTTCAATAAATGGTGTTGGGAAAATTGGACAGCCACATGCAGAAAAATGAAATTGGATCATTTCCTTACACCACACATGAAAATAGACTCAAAATGGATGAAGGATCTCAATGTGAGAAAGGAATCCATCAAAATCCTCGAGGAGAACACAGGCAGCAACCTCTTCGACGTCAGCTGCAGCAACATCTTCCTAGGAACATCACCAAAGGCAAGGGAAGCAAGGGCAAAGATGAACTTTTGGGATTTTATGAAGATCAAAAGCTTTTGCACAGCAAAGGAAACAGTGAACAAAACCAAGAGACAACTGACAGAATGGGAGAAGATATTTGCAAATGACATATCAGATAAAGGGCTAGTGTCCAAAATCTATAAAGAACTTAGCAAACTCAACACCCAAAGAACAAATAATCCAATCAAGAAATGGGCAGAGGACATGAACAGACATTTCTGCAAAGAAGACATCCAGATGGCCAACAGACACATGAAAAAGTGCTCCATATCACTCGGCATCAGGGAAATACAAATCAAAACCACCATGAGATATCACCTCACACCAGTCAGAATGGCTAAAATTAACAAGTCAGGAAATGACAGATGCTGGCGAGGATGCGGAGAAAGGGGAACCCTCCTACACTGTTGGTGGGAATACAAGCTGGTGAAACCACTCTGGAAAACAGCATGGAGGTTCCTCAAAATGTTGAAAATAGAACTACCCTATGACCCTGCAATTGCACTGCTGGGTATTTACCCTAAAGATACAAACGTAGTGATCCGAAGGAGCACGTGCACCCGAATGTTTATAGCAGCAATGTCTACAATAGCCAAACTATGGAAAGAACCTAGATGTCCATCTACAGATGAATGGATAAAGAAGATGTGGTATATATGCACAATGGAATACTATGCAGCCACCAAAAGAAATGAAATCTTGCCATTTGCGACGACGTGGATGGAACTAGAGGGTATCATGCTTAGCGAAATCAGTCAATCGGAGAAAGACAACTATCATATGATCTCCCTGATATGAGGGAGAGGAGATGCAACATGGGGGGTTGAGAGGGTAGGAGAAGAGTAAATGAAACAAGATGGGATTGGGAGGGAGACAAACCATAAGTGACTCTTAATCTCACAAAACAAACTGAGGGTTGCTGGGGGGAGGGGGTTGGGAGAGGGGGGTGGGGTTATGGATATTGGGGAGGGTATGTGGTATGGTGAGTGCTGTGAAGTGTGTAAACCTGGCGATTCGCAGACCTGTACCCTTGGGGATAAAAATATATGTTTATAAAGCTGTAAAAAAAAAAAAAAAAGAAAGGATGAATACCCAACTTTTGTAGCAACATGGACGGGACGGGAATAGATTTTGCTGAGTGAAATAAGTCAAGCAGAGAGAGTCAATTATCATATGGTTTCACTTATTTGTGGAGCATAACAAATAGCATGGAGGACAAGGGGAGATGGAGAGGAGAAGGGAGTTGAGGGAAATTGGAAGGGGAGGTGAACAATGAGATACTATGGACTCTGAAAAACGATCTGAGAATTTTGAAGGGGTGGGGGGGGGAGGTTGGGGGCACCAGGTGGTGGGTATAGTAGAGGGCACGGATTGCATGGAGCACTGGGTGTGGTGCAAAAATAATGAATACTGTTATGCTGAAAAAATAAAAAATTAAAAAACAGAAAAAAAAATATTATTTTTATGATGCCTCTTAAGTATCCAAGTGGAAATATTAGGAGGGCAACTAGATTCAGCTATCTGGAATGCAGGAATGAAGTGGTATGTATATCTAAGGCTCAGTACATAGATGATATTTAAACCTTAATTACTAAAGGAAAATGAATATGAATACAAAAGATAAGAAAAATGAGGATGAAATCTTAGAATATTCAAAGATTTAGAAAACAGGGAGATGAAGAAAATATGAAGAGAAAGATGAACGAAGTAGTTTCTTAATTAAAACTATTAATGCAGAAGAGTAATCAAGTTGGAACACTAGTGATGTAGGAGGAAAATCAGTAATGTGGTATCCTAAAATCAAGTCAAAAAGAGTTTTAAGAAATTATTTTTTCATTCTAGATATTAGTTCTTAGATATGTGGCTTGCAAATAATTTTTCTAAAATATCTTTTCATTCTCATATCTATATCTTTTTAAAATTAAATCTTCCTTTTTTTCCTTTCCTTTTCTTTCTGTGCTTGTTTGTTATGAGATTCAGTTTACCATTATTGCTTTTGGTGTCAAGGTTAAGAACTCTGACTAGCATTTTATCTCCAAGATTTTCTTTTACATTTTCTCCTGTGAGTTTTATCATTTTACATTCTACATTTAAGTCTATGACTGACTTTGATTTTTCCCCTGTGATCCACTCACTGTGGTATCATTTGTTGAAAAGGCTATACTTCTTCTTTTAAATGACTCCTATCAAAAATTTTTTGAATGTATTTGTATGAATCTATCTGTATTCTTTATTTGGTTTCATTGATTTATCTGTGTATCTCTCCACCAACAGCATATATTCTGTATGATAAGCTACACAGTTGGCTTTAATATTGGGCGAGTTGATTCCTCCTCCTTTATTTTTTTTTTCAAAATTGTTTTAGCTTTTGTAGGTTCTTTACTTTTACATCTAAATTTAAGAATAAGATTTTCTGTGTCTGTGCAACATAAACTTTGTTGGGATTTTGAAAGTAATTATATCAAAAATATAGGCCATTTGGGGACAGTTGATATCTTCAATGTGTTAAGTTTATCAACTCACAAATACAGTATGTCTCTCTATTTGTTTAATTATTCACTGATTTTTTCATTAGCAACTTGTAATTTTCATAACACATGTATATAATATATTAGATTTATACCTAAGTATTTTGTTTTTTAGCACAATAGTAAACAGTATTTCATTTATATTTTGATTTCAACGTGTTCATTGTTAACATATAGAAATATGCAAGATTATGTGTTGATCTTGTATTCTGTGACCTTGCTGAAACTGCTATTATTTCTAGGAGAATTTTGTGGGGTTTTTATTGCTTTTAGTTGTAGTTTTTCTGGGATTTCATGCATAGGTAATCATGTCAGCAAATATGATTTTATCATTTCTTTTTTTTTTTAATGATCTCCATGCCTTTTATTTCTTTTTCTTGCTTTATTATAATGGTTAGAATATGGTAACTGTTTCAATAATGAAGGATTTACAAAATCCATGTTGCTAAGCCAACATTAATCTCAATTCCCGCTGCTATGGCCACTTTATTTATTGGATAAGAACAAAGGTGTCTGATTGCCATCCACAGTTCAGTCATTGTGTTTTTGTGATCACTAATACTCTCTTCTCCTGAGGCTGATCTTTGGTAGACATTCAGTTGGGGTACAGGTAATCTTACACTTCTTCCTAAACTGTCTTGTACCTGATTTTCTAATTGTGTTACTGTGACTTCCTGATAAATTAGTCAAAATGTTAATTATTGCCCATGAACTGATAACTCCTACCTCTGGAGTTCTTTTCTCCCAGAAAAAAATGAACAAGACAGTCTTCTCAAACTACTTTGAGAGCATTTTCATTCACTATAGTTCTTTAGAGCCACTCCTAAGTGGAGCAGTAATGAGGCAGCTGTCTCCTTTCACACATACAACATATTCTGTATTACCACCTGTAGACTAGAATTGCAATCTTACTTCCCAGTAAATTGATCACAGTGAACTTCCCATGAGGCCATAAAGAACACTAAGAAAGGAAGAAATGTAGGAAAAATAGGAATTATTTGAATCAGAGCTAATCATTCATTCAACTTACTTGTATCTTTATGACTTGTTCTAGCCTGATATTGTACATACCACTTCCATTTAATGACAGAATACTTCCGTGTACACCAGCACTTATGGTGTTATGTCAGATAACATCACAGTTCCTAATGGGGAACTGTTTTCATGATAACATCTGATTCATGGTCAAGTGCTCAGCCTCTTCTAAGGCCCAGGAGCAAGAATCAGATTCCATTTAAAAAAAAAAAAAAAAGGAACTTTTGTTTAATCTTTGTGACAGTAGCAAATAAAACTTATGTATATGTTGCGTACAGACTGTAAAGAGGGCCACTAGTGTTCATACTTTGTTTTTTTTTTTTTTTTTTTCCTGGCTGGTAGGCTAGGAGAGGCCAGATGCAGAATTGTCCCTTACCTTTAAAGGATATCTTGACATGCATTAGATAACTGGACTGCTAGAAATTTCACTGAGTTATGAGGATCCTGAATTTTTAATATACCTTAACAAGGTATAAAAATTAAAAAATAAATAAAAAAACTAATACTTTCTGCTTAACAGGTCTATTCAGCATGTTATATTAAATGTCGTAGACTGGTGTATGCCCTGTGGAGTGAGAAGGCTAGACAAGATTATGAAGTAGAGCTGGAAAACAGGGCCCTGAACATAAATGGATAACTTTGATGGTGTTTGTTAATAGGTATAGGGAAAAATGAATTCCCTGTCAACAGCTGCTTACACCAGGGGATGTTCTGATGTGCAACAGCAAAGAAACCACATCTGGTAGAGAAGTTGAATTTGAAGTCATAATTAAATTAAATCATAATATTAAATCATAATAATTAAATCATAATAATTCTCTTCCTTAACCAGTTTTCTCTATACTCCAAATGGGCAAATTGGATAGAAATATGGAAGTAATCACCACTTCTGCATCTCTTAAGTTATTGATGGTAACACTGTTCTCTGGAAACTCTCAAGACTGTTATATGTTTTTGGTTTACTGCTTTGGAAGATCAAGGTAGTAATCAAAGCTTACAGTTGGGCTTTCTTACCATAATAAGTGTTCAGAGGTAGGATATCAGTTTAGGGTTTGCCAATTGCTTACTCTGTTATAACTGTGCATTCCAGAAATAGAAAATAACCACAGGATCATTTCAAAGACTGAGTGTACCCTCTGTAAGACAGATTCTTACTAAAATCCATTCATCATCTGACCTTCATATGTCTTTAATCTGACGGATGCACCATAGTGGCATTCGTGTGCCAGGAATTGATGTCACTTCAGAACCATGTCCACTACTCCCTGAATATCTAGCTATTTCTCATTCTTTCATGTACCCCCTCCTGGTGAATGAGAATTTTCTTGTGCCATGTCCGGCCTGCAAAGAAGAGCCACTACAGAGCTCTGAAAGCTTCAATGGAAAGTATATAAAAGTCTGATTCATGAATAAGGGAAAAGTTAAGAACTGATAAGGGGAAATAAAAGATAAGTAAATAGTTATTTAAGCTGCACATGCTCATGGCCTACTTTATCTAAAACACGGCCTTGCTAGCGCAAGGTTAATTTTAAAGTAACAAGTATAGTAAAATAAGTTTTGGTGCAAGTGGTTTAATATTTCACTAGCAAAACACCATGTATCTAAATAGTATATTTTATTTATGTTACTTGATTTTAGAACCCATGCTCTTACCATTTCCTAAAGTGCATAGGGAATAAAAGTGTGAAAAGAGTCAGAAGAATTTGTTAGTATAATTGATAAAGGACCACAACAAATTTCCCTCAAACTAAATTGTCTAATATTACAACAAGTGTCACATTATGATTGTCAGAGATTTATCGGTGACAAGGCAGTGTTATGACTTTTGTCACCCGCACATGCTTTCTATCTGAAGCTGCCTACATAGTTCACTATAGTCACAGGAGGAAGACTGCTCTTTTCACTCAAGTATGTGCCAGGAATTGTCATTTGCCTGTTGGGTATGCTGTGCATTATTTATTACCTGCATTCCTATCTCAATTTGAAGTGATTTAAGGGAGTCTCTCATGTCTCCATGTTATTATTTAATTTTATATCTTAATGTCCTGACCCTGGATATTCATGGTCTGATGCCCTTTATAAATTTACAAAATGAAACCTATGCTGAACTGGTATACTTTTCATCAGTCACAGTATTGGAGAAATGGGTTGAAGTGCTCACCAGTCTTCTGGCTCATGATTCAAGCACAGCTGCTCAATATCAGTGTCATAATTGTTTATCTCTCTTTCCCCAAGTTTCCACAGTGCTTCACATGTTTGTTTTTTTTCCTATTCAGTCGTTCTATTTTTCATCATGCCAAAACAATGTGTAAGGTGAAGAGAAAGTTGTAGATACACAACAATTATATCATGGATATAGAACCCCCAGTGTGAACAAAGGAAAAGATCTCTTACTTTTAACACACAGGATTAGGAATTTCATGAGAGCATTAAATCATTTTATTTATTTATTTATTTATTTATTTATTTATTTATTTATTTATTTATAAAGATTTTATTTATTTATTTAACAGACAGAGATCACAACTAGACAGAGAGGCAGGCAGAGAGAGGAGGAAGCAGGCTCCCTGCTGAGCAGAGAGCCCGATGCGGGGCTCGATCCCAGGACCCTGGAATCATGACCTGAGCCGAAGGCAGAGGCTTTAACCCACTGAGCCACCCAGGCGCCCCACATTAAATCATTTTAGATTGGAAGTTATTTTTTACTTTCAACTTGCTCCTAAATCATTATATATGACTCCTGAATTACTATCTAGCTACCACTTGTAAGGTTTTTTTTGTTGTTGTTGTTATGTTTGTTTTGTTTGTTTGTTTAAAGGAAGATCCTGGTAAAATTGTGAAATAAGTAGTTTTACTTACTATTTTGTCTCATCTCTCCAAAATTCTAATGTTATTTTGCCAAGGATTCCCTTTTGTGTATGTTCTTAGGGTATATTTCTCTGATCTGGATTCCATTTCTTCTTACGGAATCACAAGCCATTAAATATCTTAGAGCTTGTTTAACAAACCTCTCTTGTTCTGTACCTCATCATTACTTAAAAAAGGTTTAATTTCCACAATTTTGAAGTAAATAAAATATTATTAACAATTTCCACAGCAAAAAAGTACATTTTCTAAACTCCCTTTACCCACAATATGTCCTTATATCTAAGTGTGTGCTTCTTGAGAGAGTGAACAGCTTTCACTGAGTCAATTTTTTCATCTCTGATTTGCTCCTCAACATTTTACCTTCATTATGCCCCACCCATGGCTATCATGACTAAGGTGACTTTGACCCCTGTGGTTACAACTGACATAACTGATGGAAAGGAAAATCATTTATTTAGTCATTTCCTTGTTATTGATCCTACTATATATTGTGACTGCAGAACACATTCTCCTAAACAATGTTATTGACTTCCTTGACATCAACCGTCTTCTGGATTCTCCAGCTATCTCATTGGTAGGTGACTACTATCATTTACTGACTTCTCTCTTAAGTGCTATTTCTGTCCTGTGTTGTACACTCTTCCTAGATGAACTCATACTCTCATAACTTCAACCAACAGCTGTTCTGCTTATGTCCCCAAACTGGGTTTTTAGGCCACTGATACTATTGGGCTTTAGCTCAGTATATTCCATTGCCTTCTAGATTTTGATCTGGATACCTGTCCTGGTCCAGCATTTCTTGTAACTTGGTGAGTAATTTTGCCTAATTGACATTTAGTTAACAAACACTTTGGCTCTCACATTCGTCCATATCATCAATCTCACATGTATCAGTAATAATGGTGATAATGGCATTCCCTTCTTTTATCTTTTGTTTGATCTCTCAAGTTATTCATGAACCATAGGGCCCCCTTAGAACCCTAACACAATGAAGAAGTCATTGTGGGCTCAGACTAAGTTCTTCCTATCTTTCTGTTCTAGACCCTGCTCTACGTGGCTTTCATCCTCAAGGTCAAAGTAAGGCTAATGCATTTCCAGAAATTTCTTTTAAATTTCCAGTAGAGAAGGAATGGGCAACACAAAAAATATACATGACAGCATGAACATGTACCTTTTTGTCATGAAAATCACAGTTTTACTTCTACTTTATCCAGAAGTTGCTCCACAGGCATCTCCAGCTTCCAGGAAGTCTGAGAAAGAGATTTAACACACTGATGACCTGAACAAATAAGATCCACATTAGAAAAAAAACAGAAAAAACAGGAGAAGGAAAAATATTGTATATGTAACCCTGTATGTTGTCTATACAATATCATATTGTTTATTATTATACAGGCAGAATGAATATTATATACATAGCAACACATGTAAACTCCAAACCCCAAGAATACTTATCCACTTGTAAGTTATTGAATTCACCAAATATTTGTATCCTTATGACTCCTTATATGATCTTTTATCTTTCTGTAAAGTCCACTCACGTTCAATTTACCTATCTTGTGAGATTTTACCAGACAATTTCTCTTTCCTAAAATTTATTTTATCCCAGATTATGGTAGGGGTCTTTCCTAAGAAAGTTCCTAGAACACTGTGCTTGGTTCATCTTAGTAATTATCACATGAAATGGTTAATATTTGCTTGGAAATGGAAGATGCTCTCTAGATGTGCATTTTCCCTTTTGCATGCTTAAAGTGCTTATATACTCTAAAAATTCTAAGATTTTTTTTAATAGCATTCCTCTAAGACCATAAACTTTAAATAAGGGAAGTAATCATTATAATGTACCAATCTTTGGGGCACATGTAGCACACACTGATTTGGATTCTATTGCACCCCATATCAGTCAGGTCTGCTGGCTTATAATATGCTTTAAGAGATATTATCTAGCTATAATCCCTTAACCTAAAGAAGTGATCCTAATGGTAAAAGTATCCCTTTTAAATCAGTAGAAAAATAACTTGAATGTACCTGACTTTCTAGAGTGCTTAAATCACAATATAGATGTCTTGAATTTCAGTGATACATAGAGTTCACCTGAAACCGAGTGATTAGACTATTGGAGAGATAAGGCAATGAGAACAAGGATATGCATGTGAGAGAAATTGGAAATGAAATGCTTCTGAAGAATATCCTCCTTTTAGGTTTCCCATCCTCACATTTTCCAAATTATCTCTGTTGGATGTTCTAATTTTTGAACTGATCCAATCCCTTCTTCTGGCTTTTTCATTCAATGGCTTTGCCACCACTGGTGAATTAGTTAACATCCCCTTGCCTCCATTATGTTATCTGTGAAATCAAAATAATAATTGTGTAAACGTAATAATTCTTACCATAATTTAACAAGCACATAGGAAAACTATAAATAACTAGAAGGTGATTTATCAATTTCAATTAATTATAATTACAACCATTATTGCTTAGGAAATTATTGCTTCATATCTTCTAATTAATAAAGTCTCTTTAAAAATAAACATATTTGGAAAAACAAAATAGGATGAGTAATTATTAATCATAGTCTCTGAAAAGGGGGTCCTAGTTTTATGGCAAAAATATTAATTAATCAACACTGATAAACTGATGCTTTTGTTTCCTCAAAGAGATAAACATTTACCCAAGTTTGGGCAGAGCGAGTCCTCAAAAGCGGACATTCATCCTTTGAAAAATGTTTGACTGTTTCATGCCTTTCTCGTGGAAACCCTTATTTCTATGTCAGTGCTTCACTGTGCATGAAATAATAATGCAAGAGGTATAGTAGGAAGTGGTTTTAGGATTTACACCTGTGGAAATGAGAGGCAGAAGACTAGCTTAAGCAAAGAGAGATTGGGCTCTTTTGCAGTCCTAAAGGGAAGCTCAGGCAATCCTACAGACTAACCTGGAGCATGAATTGCCCTTCAGATTTGCCCAAATTGATTCAAGAGAGACACATTTTTACTGTCATGTGACTAAGTCTTTGGATGTGGGCTGCCCTGGGAAGGGATTGTGACTAATGGTGAGGCAGTGCTCTTAGACTGAGGCAAAGTGGAGTCACAAACACAAGATACCTGCCAACCACAATCCCAGTAGGTGTGTAGTGAAGTCTTCTTTTTTTAGGAACTTCCGAGTAGTGCATCACAGCATCTTGCAGAGGGGTCATGGCAGGCAATGGTAGAATACTTACCCTATTATGACAGTAGGTGTCACTTAAAATATAGCCCCAAACGTAACTATTCTCCTGCTATCTTTACTAGAAAAGATGAATATAGCCCAAAAGCTCTAGCAATGCATTTAATATTCTAGCATGTTCTTTTTTAATCCCATCAATGAATAGTGTCCAAAACAGTTTGAATAGGAAAGGAGTTTACATATCATGTGGTCCCAGTACTAAGTCAATTTCTCTATCATTTGTCAAAGTTTGGTTTGAAAAGATCACAATAAAGTCGATATGTAATAACTAATATGCTGATGACCTTAATCCTTGCCTTTTTTCACATACATTTATATAAAATTATTTTATGAACAGGAACTCATTATGAAATTATTACCAAATATACAGTATGGATTATATTATATGTATTAATTAGACATATACAGTGTATATATATATATAATACCCAATCTTATCATCTCTGCTGTTATTTCATTTACTTATCATTGTTTTGCCACTGCTGAATATGCCTTTCTCTTCAATTTATTACTCATTTGAAACTGAGAGTCATAAAGGGTAGTATGAAGAAAATGTAATAATCTTATTTTACACAGAGCTTTGAATAAAAATGTTAACAATGAGTACAGTGTCTGTGAACCTGGAATAGCTCTACATACTTTATTTTGACTTTGTGAAAATTAGTTTTCTCTAATTTGGATCTTTAAAAATTTAATGTCCAGGTATATTCTAAGAGGCTGAAGTCAATGGAAGTCAAATGATCAAGCATATATGGCAAAATTCCTTGGAAATTTTGTAATGTTTTACTGGTAAAATTTTTTAGGTTTTCAGATTTATTAGGTGCCTTGTATTAAAACATATGATTATGACTTAAAATACATGACTAGGTGCCATGTATTAAAAATATGTGATTATGATTTTAATGAGTAACATAAAAAATTGATTCTATGACAAATTCAAATATAAGCTATTGATATTGCATTCTGAAGCATTAACTTCAGTCTAGCAACTCATATTTCATTTTTCTGTCCACTAACAAAATTCTAAATCTTACAATAGTGAGAACAATTAGTACATCATTCTTTTTTCTAGAAAAAAGAAGGAAAATTCTGTGATGGTTATAAAGTTACATAATTGCCATCACCCTGCATTAAGAAATGAATACCTATGAGATATGAATTAGGCATTAATTTATGCCCTTTTATATCTGTAAAATGTACAGATACAGCATCTGATTCACTTTGAAATCCCGCTGTTTAGGATTAAACTCCAATGTGAGGATATTTAATGTTGTTCATAGTAAATTAAGAGGAGGGAATAAAACTGCTGTAGGTAATACAATCATGGATATTTTAATTAAAAAATTATTTCAAGTAAACTGGGGCTGAACCAAAAATTGGCATACCTCAAAAGAACTATGATTTACATGAAACAAAACAAAACAAAACAAAAAACCCAAAATCCGAAAACTCAAAACTGTGCCTTTGAAACCTTCCTGCAAACACAATAACAACAATAAAAACTTTCCTATAAGGTTGAGGTACTAAACCTGGTAATCACAGACAAGAGAGAATTCTGGGAGACCATCAATTTAGATGAAGAAGATTATATATTTTACCCCCATGAACCTCCAACTGAATTTACTTGTTCTCCAATATATATGTCAGGCAATAAATTATGCTAATACTAGTAATACCTCTTTTTTCTAGAACTCACAAATCTTTCCATGTCCCATTATACTAATTGTAAATATTTCCTAGTATCTTTTATTAGCATCATTATTTTGAAATTATGACAATTATTAATCTGCCAATATTTTTATTTAATAAATTAATCATGATGCATACACTTAACTGTAGTACAATTCTAATATCCTCATTACATTTCATTATAATTGTGTCCCTTTGTAATAATACATATTATTTAAAACATTTATGTTAAGTATTTTTTTTTGAGTAATGTTTAAAGATATATAACTTTGAGAAAGAGACCATAGACTCAACAAGACTGCCAAAGAGATCCAAGGCAAAACAAACAAAACAAAAGTCACTAGGTAACACTGCCTAGAAAAATGAATCAGAAAATCTGTTAAATGATCTGAAAATTCAGAATATGTCCTATTTGTTTCCTGTCCATGGTGTAGCTAAACCTGTTCATATGAGCTGGGAGGAAGAGCTGGTTCTCCATGGCTGAAGGGAACATCAGTAGGGACAATGCAAAATGTAATTTTTGAAATAAAAAGGCATTCTGTGATATAATTCATTTGACATAAAAAAGAAATAAATTCTGAGTTCAAATAAATTTGAGTGAATTTGAAACAGAAATATATATGTGTGTGTATGTGTGTTTATATATTCCTCTGACATAATACGTATGTGTGAATTAATATATTAACTAATATAAAAACATACAAATTATCTCATAAGACCCATCGGAACTTTTAGTTCTCTCTCTCTCTCTTTTTGTTTTTTAAGATTTCTTCCTTCCTTTCTTTCTTTCTTTCTTTCTTTCTTTCTTTCTTTCTTTCTTTCTTTCTTGACAGATAATAGCACAAGCAGGGGAAGTAACAGGTAGAGGCAGATGGAGAAGCAAGCTTCCTGCTAAATACAGAGCCCAATGTAGGCTCCATCCCAGGACCCTGGGATGAGGGAAGACACTTAACTGACTGAGTCACTCAGGTGCCCCAAGAACTTTCGGTTCTTTATTGAGCACTGTGATAACTATTTCTTTCTTTTCTTTTTTTTTTTTTTTTAATGTGGAGTGTTCTTTTCTTCAAATATGGTGTAGGAATATACTAGAAAATTCTAGCTTAGAATAACAAAAGTGAAAGTAGAAAGTCTTCATTGCTATTTCTTAACAAAGAGTAAAGATCTCTCAGAACAAAACAGGAGGGAGATCAATAAGTATAAGGGAGGGCAAGATTTCCAGAGGTCAATTACTAAGGACTCCAGGAAGGTTATGGAGTTTTCAAGGTCAGTGCTGGAGAACTTTAGACTAGCGTGGGATTTGGGAGGAGCTAGAGAGAAAGTAGCTTTGCTATTTTATTTTGGGAAGTTGACAGAATTAAAGTCAGCTAAGAGTTACAAAGAGAATATATATTGATTCAAGAAGACATACCTAGCAGGAAGATTCAAGAACAGGCATAAGAGCCATATCAACTCTCAAATAGCCTAGGCTGAATCTTTGTTCCCTCCAAGATCAACTGTGGTCTGTTAACACTTGTTATCCATTGCCAACTTTTAATTAAGGTTATATGCTTCCTTAGGGTTGATAGGTGTATTATTACTAACAAAATAGACTCCATTTTATATGAGGATTTGTGATATGAACCAAATTCCTGGGTCTTGAGAGAGAGAGAGAAAGTAGAAATAACCCACTTGTGAGAAAGAAATTTGGCTACTGAAGTTTAATTGGTTTAATTAGTAAGTTCAATTATCAGCAAACAATACACTGGAACTATGCTGGGCAATAAAGTCAAGATGGTAACAACAATAAATACAGTAAAAGCTTTCATTTATGGAATGCTCAATAGGAGCCAGCCAGTGTAATGGTAAGTTTACCTGTACTTTGCATCTATTCCTAATGGCAGTTTATGAAATAAGTATCATTATTATCCTCAACTTACAAATAAAAATGCCCTGATTCTTGGAGAAGTTGAGTAATTTGCTTTAGGTCACTAAGCCAGTAAGTGGCAGAGATAGGATTAATTCCAATTTTTGTGATTCCAAATCAAGGTTTTTAATGACTGGAATAGTGTGCCTTCAAATTCAAACAAACAAAAAATACTGTTATTTATTTAGGGGATATTTGCCCATTCGGGGATATTAAACTTTCCTCTGTTTCCCAGAAGTCTTCACTGCAGAATATAGTTCTAAAACACATAGTTAAGCTAATCAATTAAATTTTGACCTATATAAACCAGCTGCAAATTTAGGTTTCTAAATCAAATCATAGCAAAAATTTAATTTTTCCTAAAGAACACTTGAGTTTACAGTAAGTTTTCATGGAAAGAGAGTTGTTATGAGTTTTCATTCTGAGGCACAATTTCTTTGTTCTTAATAGGGAGTACTTTATAAAAGTATAAAGAGGTAATGAATGGAAACACATCTACTATGATTATTCTCTTTGTGAGTATGAGTTTAAAAGTCTGGCTTAATAAGACTAGCAATTTTTAATCAAATGATTTAACTGAGAAGACAATTTAATTAACTGAACACGGATGCTTAACCTGTGCTAGGTATCTTGGTCTTCAATTAAGAATGATGGGACAGGGGCACCTGGGTGGCTCAGTGGGTTAAAGCCTCTGCCTTCGGCTCAGGTCTTGATCCCAGCGTCCTGGGATCGAGCCCCGCATCGGGCTCTCTCCTCTGCAGAGAGCCTGCTTCCTCCTCTCTCTGCCTGCCTCCCTGCCTGCTTGTGATCTCTCTTTCTCTCTCTGTCAAATATATAAATAAAATCTTAAAAAAAAAGAATGATGGGACATTTAAATTATATAATTCCATAAAACATTATCAATTATAAGTGCACTTTCCTTATGTTTCAAATAAACCTTCAGGAGGGAGCACCCCTACAGAATCACCAATACCTTACTTTTAACCTTTAGTATGTCTTGATTGTTCTTTATTTTAATTTTATTGATAAAGCCTTGACAAGAAATAGAGATCCTTTTAACCTTTTTTGTTATTAAGTAAAGGAAAATGCTTAAGCTGAAATTCATTATAGACCATGAACCTATAAAGTAGAAAACTGATATTCACAACTTTATATTCATTGAAAAACCTTAACCTTTAGGAATCATTAGTTTTCAGGATAGTCCATAAAGTTAAACTGAGCAGCACAAGGGCAGACATAGAAGATCAGGGAGGAGAGTAGATCATAAACACCATTATCATTTTAACATTTGTGGAGCAGCATTTTCCTACTTTCTGTGCTCTCTACAAGTAGCAAAATATTTTCAGAGTTCAGATTCCTTAACTAATCTACCACGGGAAGAATGTTTCCTTTTGAACCTTATAATATACCAGGTCTCCCAGAGTGTATGCACTTAAAGCTCTGGCTGTAGAAAAACCCTTCCTACTTACTCTGTCCAGGTTATTGAGGATGATGAGAAATCAGTTATTAAGTCTCCTCAGGATTTTCACCTTCATGTGGAATGATGCAAAGCTTTTGTGTTTGAGTGTGTGTATTCCTGTTTTGTTTGTTTGTTTGTTTTTTGGCTGAAAAAATGTACCAGATAAACTACCCCAAACTCAGAGACTAAAAATGACAATCATTTCCATAAGTCTAATTGTTGACTGGGTTGTTCTGCAGACATGAGCTGGGCTAGGTTGATCTCAACAGTTCTTGGTCATGTGTCTGCCCCTTGCTGGCAGGTTGTCTGAGGGCTTGCTGATCTAGGATGGCTTCACTTCTCTTCCATATGTTCTTCACATTCCTCCAGTAGTTGAGATTTGATTTCAAGCTAGTGACGGAATTACAAAGGTGAGAAAACTGGACATGCAAAAAGACACCTCTCAAGCCTCTACTTACGTCACATTTATTGACACTGATTGACCAAATGGCTAGTCACATGGCTAGCCACCAAGTCATAGTGAGAAGGACTGCCAGGCTCCAGGGCAAAATGTGTAGATGTTGAGGACATTAATTCTGACTCTTAATACCAATCATTATGACAATAATGGGAAAGTCACTGGGAAGAGTTAAGAACATCATCTTTACTTACTCCTGTAACTAACGAGATATGGGAGAACAGAAGCTGATGTAGTATACTCACAGATAATAAACTAGATGTAGTCTTGCTGTTTTTAATAAATGTTTTCCTTCCCAAGAACTCAGAAGGGAGAAAGAAGGCTTGTTTTATTTTTTGGGTAAAAGTAGCCTGGTCTGCTAATTAACATACAATTCCAGGGGAAAAAAAAAAAGAAGATAAAAACCCTAAGTAATATATAGTCTTGATATGGGATTTCTGTCTGAGCTACTCCCCATCTGAACATACTCCAGGAAAAACTGATAATACTTTGCCCTCTCATCTCCATTTCTAACAGCTTTTGAGCATACATTATGAGTTGATAATGAAAGTTTATCTCTCTCATTCACCCCTTAAATGTTCTGCTGTGGGAGAGTAGGTCTCATTATAGTTCAAAATTATACCTTTGGCCAATCCATTCCTCCATTCTTATTGGGTAATCATGGTTGGTGATACATGTAGTTCTAGTTTCTAATTAGTCACAGCACATAATTCCAAACTTATTATAGAGCACTATATTATCTATGACATGGTCATGGTGAAGATTCCAACGTTCATCTTTTTTTCTTTGTTATCTATCTCATAATTTCTTATTTTGATCTGGGCATAACCCAGTAGGTCTTAGAGAGTAAATGAGCACACATGAACTCACTTTTACCTGCTAATTTATCCTTTGCTTCTGACACTTGGATCTTTTTATATTTATGTCTATTATTGATCACTTGCTGATCTGCCATCTCTCTTCGGAGAAGAGCTATTACTGTACATTATTACAAATCAGTTCACCTTTATGGTTGGGGACACCAAGGCTCAGCAGGATGAAATGGCTGGTGCAATATGACTAAGTATGTAAATGAAAGGGGAGGAATTCAAAACTCAACCTCAAAACAACAAATATTTACTGGCTATTCACACAGGAAATCGAGCCAAATTTAACAAACAACATTTGAGAAGTACATTGTTTTCTTTATTAAAAAAACATTTCTTGAATGCTTTAAGTGATTCCAAGCATAGACTCTCCTCTGAAAGGGAGACAGATTATGCACATGGCTATATTGAAAAATAGACAGTGATATACAGCATAAAAAATACTAATGCATTTAAACTGACATTTAAATATTACTTCACAAGGTAATATTCTTTGGACAAGACAGTCCAGAGCAAAACCACATAGGCATGACAACTTTTTTCTCTTGCCCCTAATAAGCTCTGCTTTCTTCATTATGAAAGTAGCTCAATTTTGATAGGATAACTTTTTCTATGATTTCTGTTGCAGGACACTATTCAAGCTATCTTACATGCTGCATCATAGTTATTCAAAACAGACATTAAAATATGCTCATTTCTTTTGGAAGTAGATTCTGTGTGACTCCCAGAACAGATGATGCTTTTTCAAGAACATGTGTGTGGTTATAAGTACCACCTTTCTAAAGATTGCATTTTTTTTTCTTTCCTATCTGCGAAGAGTTGCTCAGTATCCTGATCATGTTTCACTGCAGAGCACATATCTGATACATGAAAAAGGTAATGAGGGCAAGAGTAGACTTAGAATAAGACTAACTGAATGAAAAGTTGTTAATGAGCATATAACGGTATTCATGAGAAGTTTTGAAAAGAAAGAAAAGGGACATTTTAGTTTTTCTTCTAAACTTACTGTAAATAAAACAAAAGAAGCTAGGTAATTTTTTTTTTTTTTTTTGAGAATAAATCTTAAACATGTAACTTTTGCTTTTCTCCTTACTTCTATTTTACTCCCTCATCATTAACACAATCTACAGGCCTGGAGTGCTAGAAGTACATGCAATACAAGATAGGAAGAATTTTAATAGTAACTTTAACTTGCTATTATATAACAAGGGGACACCAATACCTGAAGTAACTAAACCAACTTCAAAAAATAATGGTTCATTTGCTGCAAATGTTGTTCTGTCACACTAGTCAATGATTTGACATATTCTTGGTAGAAGAGGTAGTTAAAGACTGGTGTGTGATGCTGTTGAGAGAGACAGAGTTCTTTATTTACATATATGAAGTCCCAATGGGACAGCATTTTGTTGGACTAAATCCAAACTGGCCATCCTTAGCAGAGGGAAAATTGTCTGGCAGCATTTTAACACTATAGTTTGCTTAATGTTCTGTGGTTCTCTGCTTTTTCATGTAAGACAAGAGGTAATAAAAACTAAATGGTTTTTAAGGATGACATTTCAAAACAATCATTTTAAAGATACTTCTATAATGCTAATATTGCATGAAAGTAATTTTAATTTAATTCTTAATAGTTCAGAAAGTTTCATTATGACCACTTTAAAGTAGATTTGATTTAACATTTTACGTATTTTAAAATTGTAATATATGTAAGAATACTTATCACGCATTTGTAAATGTTGTTCAAGTAGTATAGGTAGCTATGACTGTGGATGATGTCAGTGTAAAATGTAAAAGGGAAATAATAAATCACATATTAAACTTCACATTAGCATAATATAAATAAATACAAGAAAGTGACACGTTTTGGACTGCTTAGCAGGGGAAAGTGTCTCTGAATTATCATAACAAAGGATGACACAACCTAAATATGTTAGGGGATGAAGTCAGACATCGTGATGGTCATAAACAGCTCTTCTAATCTTGATATATGGCGAGAATGACAGGGAAGGGGCAACATGAGGCGAGAACCTGATCAAAAATAGAAGATGAAAGTATGTGCAGCAGATTAAAATATGTGGAGTATAAAAATCAGTTTAAGAAAGAGAGTGAGGGGGCACCTGGGTGGCTAAGTGGGTTAAAGCCTCTGCCTTTGGCTCAGGTCATGATCTCAACGTCCTGGGAGGGAGCTCCGCATCAGGCTTTCTGCTCAGTAGGGAGCCTGCTTCCTTTTCTCTCTCTGCCTGCCTCTCTACCTACTTGTGATCTCTCTCTGTCAAATTAATAAATAAAATCTTTAAAAAAAAAAAAAAAGAAAGAGAGTGAGGGCGTTGAAAAGAAAAAGGCAAAGACATACAAACAACCAAAACCACCAAATGATGTCAGTACCAGTTCAAGTCTAGTTACGTGACAGTGTTCAAATGCCCTCTTTTTAATGTTAGATTAGAATTTTGTTTTGTAGATTTAGAACAAGAAACCAGAGTGTTCTAATATGACAAAACTGATGAATCAGCTATCCTTCATAGAGACATACGCCTTTAGGGTGGCTTGTGGTTGCCAGATAGCATCCCACTCCCTTGCTCAGTAAAAACTGATTAAGATTCTTATTTCTTTTGAACATATTTTTGCACTCCTGTCTTCTACTATTTAGCACTGTATTTCTTCAATTGACCAATTCAAAAACGATTGATTTAGTGAAATTCTAGTTTTGAGGCAGTACCCTGATTGTTTTTATTCATTTACTGATTCCTTTTATTGATTCTGGATATCTCTGAAAAATGTTATTGTTTACTTTTAAAACTCCTTAGGCTTTACAAATTGTAATTATCCTGTACATATTCATAAATAATTTTTTTACTGAAAATAATATTTTTGAATCTTTGTCCATATCAATGCATGGATATGTAATCAATGCAGTGTTAGATTGTAGTCATCCCCCCATTTTTTTTTTTTTTTACCTAAGGCTTTTTAAGTGGATCAATTATAAGCAGAAAATTGAAGGGTTACCCTCTTTATTACTTATTTTACTCTGTCGTATGACTGCATCATTTAGTGAATTAGAATTTACTTAACTGATATAGTAAGATTTGAATTTACATGTGCATTTGTGCTGCTTTTCTGTTTCTGTGCCATGATACTTGACCCACAAAAATTGTGAAATAGTAAATGTGTTGTTCTAAATCATTAAGTTTGGGGTTATTTGTTATGAAGTGATAGATAAGTAATACAAATCATGAAAACATTGAGAAAGCGATCCCTTGACATTCTATTTGGAGGGTCACTTCAAGCAGGCATTCCCCACTTTGCTTCATTAGTTCATTGTGCCGTGTTAAATCAGTATGATATTTGGTTTTATTACCTAAGATAATGCATAGTGTATTCTCCTCATTCAAAGAATTCCTACCTTATGAAGTTTTTGTTACTAAACAAACTTCTTTGGGAAGAATCTGGGCAGTGCTTTTAATGTCCGTTTGTGTGGTTGACTTTGAATGTGATCAATTCTGTGATGCACAAAGATCCATCATTGACACGTTTCTTATATGCTAGGTATGCTAGCATATAAGCATATTCTGAAGTCCAGAATCCTTCTCTACCCTTCTCCTCCCAGATCTCTCCCCTTGTAGAAAGACTATCTGGACTTCATGAGTGGATTCCTTGCTCTCTAGATTCTTGTTGCATTCCGTTAACTTGGAATACTGGGGAGAAGCTCAGAGGGTGGAGAGAAAATGAGGTCAGGACATTTATTCCTCAGTTTTCCTGCTTGTGACACTCTGCCAGCTGGACTCAATCACTAGCTCAATGGCCACTGATCCTGGCAAGGTAGACTGTTCCATAGGAATTTCTTTCTTTACAAATATGGTGACTTTTTTCTTTGCTGATATCTCTAGCTGTGGTGTAGTGCACTGTCTATACGGTTACCTCAGATAGACATTTATAACATATTTCTTTGTAATTAAACTTTCCTCAAATGATCCCACTTTGGTAAATCTGCTCAAATCCAGAGTTTAAGTTAAAAGAAAGCCACCTTGATAACAAGAAATTGTTGATGAGAAAAAGAGGGACCAAAAAAACCCAAAAAAACAAACAAACAAAAAAACAAAAAAAACCCACTTACATGCATTGTTCAATATAGTCTCAGAAGCAATGGAGACAAAGATTTCAGCCAATAGTTTTCTTTTTTTTTTTTTTCCTTTGGCGGGGAGCTAATCTCAAGAAATGCCTTTAGGGTAGAAAAAAACAAGGCCACTGACTCCCAAAAAGGATTACTTATCAAGCTAGTTACTGCTGTGGCCTGCTGACGTTTAATCCCACAACAGAATTCTGAGAAAACGTAGGAAAAAGTGCTCTGGGTTATTCCATCTAAACAACAAAGGCTCAGGGGTATTAATATACAAACTCGGATTAGTGATTGGTCATTAATTCTCTAGAACATTCAGCCTGCTAAACTTGCAATCAGAAGGAGTTCTTACTGCAAGAGAAAGCCCTCAGGCCAAGAAGAAAAAAAAGCAAGTACTTACTGACTTGGAAGTCTGGCTGGTCTGCACTGAAATGGTAAAGACCAAAGGGATATGAGCCAGGCGCCAAAGGCCCTCCTATATTTCTCATTCATTTTCTATACCGCCACCAGCATGCTTTTCGACAAAATGTAAATTCGATTCAGTAGCCCATTGCTTAGATATATTAAAGTGTTCACAATACTCTGAATAAAGTTCAAAATCCCAAACATAATCCAAAAGTGTCTGCAAAATTCAGTCTTAGCTACTTTTCCATCCTTATCATTGTTTTATCATCTTATTCCACTCACAACAGATTTTTTTTTTCCAGATTTCACAATATGATGTGACACCTCTCCACACAGGTCATCTGTGCATAGTAGGCCTTCTTTTCCCTATTTTGTTAATGCCTATTCTTTTTTGTTGTTGTTGTTAAGTTTATTCATTACTTGCTTGTTAGGACAGGCTTCCTTGACTTCTCATGTGACCTCTACTCTTAATGTCTTTTTATAAAAACTTATACCCCTCTTTATGAAATTTACTAGACTTACTATGTTGCATTTATTTTAAAAAAAGTATTTGATAATGTTTATCCTCCACTTGATTACATAATCAAAAGTTTTAGGTTTTCCCTCTTCAGTTTTGTAACTCCAGCATTTGACATAGTAACTGATTTTAAAAACTGAGTTTTATATAAAAAAAGAGGTAAACAGGGGTGTCTGGGTGACTCAGTCAGTTAAGCATCCGACTCTTGATTTCACCCCAGGTCATGATCTCAGGGTCCTGAGATTGAGCTCTGGGTCAGGCTCCAAGCTCAGTGGGGTGTCTGCTTGAGATTCTCTCTCTCCCTCTGTTCCTCCCCCTGCTCACACTCTCTCTCAAATAAATAAATAAATCTTTTAAAAATAAGATAAACAAAGTTATTTTAAAGTCTAGAGCTATAATATAATACTTATTTGTGATAATCTTGCATATTACATTATTACAAATACCAAATAATAATTAATTAAAGGAATACCATTTATCCACGTATAGAATGGTGGTGAACTAAATACTGTTCTTCTATTACTTTATTTAGAGGGAGTTATAACTTATTATCACTTTATCCATAGGAATGTATTGTGTCTAATATAAGTAGATATTATAAAGGACTATTGATGTAAAAGACAATATTTATGACTTCAAACATCTCATAGTCTTGTGGGGACACAATGTAATATGTATTTATATATGAATGAAAATGATGTAAAAATTGTATATATTAGTTGAGGAAGGGATTTATTCAAAAAGCACACTAAAAATGCTAATGAAAATAAAGATAAGCAAATATTAAGGAAATGGCACTAAGGACTGTGATGACATGTCCACGAAGAAATAGAAAGAATGGAGGACTTCTAGTAGGCCTTGGAGTGTGGCTAAGATGGAATAACTTGACAACAATGGAGGGGGATACTGTACAGCTGTTTGATTAAAGAACAAAATATTATTTCAAGTATACACCATCATTTTGTATTAAAACAAAAAGCAATGAGATATATAATAACTGAAAGTGAAAGTTTATTTTATTTACTTCCCAAGAGATGAACTCAATTAATATATAAAGTCATCACAACTGACATTTCATTGGAGATAGCCAATGTTGAATTTTCCTTTGAATAATGCAGTTGCTTGACAACTTCTAAACAGATCTTCTTTAGACATACACCTATGTGACAGATGTTTTCCTTTTATGCCCCCTTTCTTCCCTTGGCAATCCTGCACACATCAAGCCATCATGAAAGCTGTGGAGAATCAATCTTTCATTATAAAATTCAAAATAGAAGTTCATTATAAAACTTGTAAGGCTGCTTTTAGGTAAACAGATCTGAACAATAGAATATAGAAAGGGCCCACAGTGACCGTCTCGCTGAATACACACAGGTCCATTAGGCTACCCAATTCAAAATGTCCGTAGACCCTAATTGACCAATGGGCCACTTACAACCAGGCACAGTTACCAAAAATGGGAATTTCTCACATCTCCATACTTCCTCCTCTACCCCCTTTAAAAATGGCCCCCACCCATTGCCTCATGGCAGACAGGCTCTCTTCTGCTGTCCTGCCTGCTGCTCCTTTGATGTGTATTCAATAACTTCTATCTCCTGTGTTCTGTGTCAGGTGAATTCTTTCACCTCCTATGCCACCGTCTTCTATCAGATCAGTTGCCTCATGCTTGGGGGACCTCATCTGACTGGGAGAGATACCCCATTTAGACACCACAAAACTCACATGTTTGTTAACAAAGGTATTGTGGAGAAAGGTCAGTATTAGAGTTAACATAAGGTAGTGTGGAATTTGCAAAGCAGAGAGGGATTCTCAGGTTCAAATATTGGATCTGCCATTGGCTATGTGACTTTGGGCTATTTAATTAGTTTCTTGGAACTCCAATATTTTTTACTGTAAAATAGGGTTGAAGATAAGATACCTATCCTAGAGTTATGAAGACTCAATGAGTTACTTCATGTTAAGTGGTTAGAATAGTGCTTGGCCCACACTGAACACTCAGGTAGCTAATGTTGAAGAAATATTTTCCAGGGAGACTTGGTCACTGGGACTGCTTATTTCTCCTTAATTCTCAAATCTCCAAGGAATCAGATTTGTAGTGGCATCCAATAGGAAACCAGGAAGCCAAAGGACAAACAACATAGGGAAAGCCTGAATCACAGCAGGAGACAGATTAGGCTGAAGAGGGAAAAGAGGAAGGAGTTCCAGGATGGGAGAAGTTGCTCTGAAGACTTCGTGGAGGAAAACATTTAATACTGTATAGTCAATACCAGACCCCTGGCACTAGTGAAGAAAACTCTTGAAGAGGGGAAAACAGTGAACAGACAGCAGACTTGGTTCTTAATCTCTACCAGATGAGGATGTGGTAAAGCATTGCAATTTACAATTTGATTTGAAAGAAAAGAAAGTCTTAGTGGTGACTAGCTAGAAGTTAATACCATTAGGGATATAAAGTATATTTGCCTTTTCCCTTCATGATAGTAGTACTGTGAGTACACATAGAAAAGGACAAAAAGCCAAACAATTATTAGATATGGTTTTTTAAATTTTATAAATCATCAGGTAGAAATTATGTGTAATTTGCTGCATGCACAGTTTATTTGCTCATTTTCTAAAGGAGAAGCCTATTCTGCAACATATAACTAACTACCTACAGTTTGCATAATCAGCTGTTTTATTAATTTTCCACCTTTCCCCCATAATTATTTCTTTTGTTGTGGTTGCAGATTAATGTGTTGTCATTGTAGTTTCCAAAATCTCAGACTGTGTGCCAAAATATTAAAAATATGTTCCAATATTTATTTTCTCCATTTATTTACTATTGTTTAATATAATTATTGTACTTTAGCCCTCCCTTCAAATCTGTGTAATTAAAGACTGAGACAAAGTTGCAACAACAGCTTCATGTTTGGTGGCGATCTTAAGAGTTTTCAGACATTTATTATTGCACTGTGCTATCCACTTGTTAATTTAGCTCTATAGGAGAGACTTTTGAAACGGTTATGGATGTCAAAAATTTAGTGATCTTAAGTTAGATTCAGCAAACTCCAGTTTTAGTGTTCTAATAGGTTTCCTTTTGAAAGTTTGTTTTGTTTTGGCATTTTTGTTTGCTTACTAAAAAAAAATAAAATTACAAGGTTTTGGGAAAAAAACAACATTCTTTTAGCCAAATAGATGCAAAATTATTGCAGAAGTTTGTGTGAGGTAATAGGGTTAAACATTGTTTTTTGTTGTTGATGTTGTTTATTATATATAAATCCGAAAGTAAAAATTTTAGGAAACAGAAATGTTTATCTCTTTCTTACTTATAAAAAATAAAATATAATCAGAATATTTGCATTTTTATGACTCTTCAGTCATATATTCTGGCTTAGCAAAGTGAACAGTTCTCTTTACTCGTGGATATGAAACTTATGAAATCATTTATCTTTGGTAGTAATTGTGGAGGAAATAGATGGGAAGTGTATATAGCAATTTTTTTTTCTATGAAGCTTTCCTAAAACTCTCTTAATAATTCAAATGTATTATGATATAATTGCATAAAGCTTGTGATTAGTTGTTGCTAGACTTTATCTTTCATTCTAATGATTGGCTCTTATATAAAGGCCATATTTTAATAGGAACAATTACTGTGGAAAACATAATTATCATTGTTAAAACACTGAAGGCACTTGATTATTTTCTCAATTATTTTCAGTTGTCTTTCAAAAGAAGATGGGAATTACAAAAGAAAACTCTTTCTAAATTCATTTTTAAAATGAATTCAAATTAGTTTTCAAGTGTTTAAAATATTGTTCATTATTTTCTTATTCATTTAGTATACGTTGTATTATTCATGTGGGTTTTGATTCTTCCGTGTATGGAAAATATTCTGAAAGCATTGCATGACACTTTATTCAATTCTGATGAAAGCTAAGTTATAACTAAGTAAAATGTATTTATTGACAGGTGAATAAATGTTACATGACCTATTTAATCACAACTATTAATATGGAAAAATTTGGAACAAGTTTAAATAACTAAACAATTGTTCATATTATTTCTCATTCAACACATTTATTCACACATAACCATAATTGGAAGAGCTGTCCAGATGACTGCTTTCAGCAATTTAGCCTTTAGCTTTTAAAGATATCTCTCAACATATTTCACTAATTCCCTAGAGTTAGATATTAAATAAATCTCAGATCTTATAAAAGAAGTATATCCTTTATTTAATTTGCTTAGAAAAAGAAATTCATTGACATTGTTATAGCAATCATTTTTAAAGTTAAAATATACGTGCCAATTAAACACACTTCTGTTGTATTTTAATACTACCTCTTATCACAATAATGTGCTTTCAATATTCTATCTTTAATACTGTGGAAAATGTAAAATTACCCTCAATAAAATCTTAGAATATTACCGCAGGGAATGTTTAAGGGGTCTTTCAGGTTTAATACATACCAGAGAAAATAAATAAAAATGAAAAAGAATTGAGACCTTGAAAACCTCAAAAACTAACTTAGATCATAAAATTGATTATGAGAAGTTGACACTGCAGAATTCTGAAAAAGAAATATATACATATATATGTAATATTTCAGAATACAAATACATCTGAAGTGTTGTGAACTTATACTACACAATTAAATTTTCTAACCTTTCCAACCCATACATTTTCACATTGTTCATTTTTTAAATTATTGTAAAAAGCACATAATATAACATTTAGCATCTTAACCATTTCTAGGTGTGCAGTTCAGTAGTGTTAAATGTATTCACAAAGTTGTGTAATCAACCTCCAACATTTTTTCATTTTGTGAAACTGAAACTATCTCCATTAAAAGAAAAATTCCCCATTTTGACCTCCCTTTGTCTCTGGCAATGATCATTCTCTTCTCTGTTTCTATGAATTTGGCTAATCAGGATAACTTATGTAAGTGGGATCATACAATATTTCTGTGGTTTTAGTTGGTTGTTTTTGTTTTGTGTGATTGGCTTCATTTTATATGATTGATTTACCATGATGTTTTCATGTTTCATGTGGTATCATTTATCAGAATTTCCTTTCATTTTAAGGCTTAATGATATTCCATTATATGTGTATACCATATTTTTAAAGTTTTTACTTAAATCTCAGTTAGTTAACAGACAGTGTAATATTAGTTTCAGGTGTACCGTATAGTGATTCAACACTACCATACATCTAGTGTTCATCACAAGTGCATTCTTTAATCTCCATCACCTATTTAACCCACTCTTTATCCACCTCCCCACTGGTAACCATCAGTTTGTTCTCTATAGTTAAGAGTCAGTTTCTTGCCTTGCCTCTCTTTTTTTCCCTCTAATATTCATTTTTTCCCCTTAAATTCCACATATGAGTGAAATCACATGGTATTTGTCTTTCTCTGACTGACTTATTTCACTTAGCATAATACTCTCTAACTCCATCTCCATTGTTGCAAATAGCAAGATTTATTTTTTTTTTTAATGGCTGAGTAGTGTTCCACTGGATATACATACCTCATCTTCTCTTTGCATTCATCAGCCAATGGACTCTGAGCTCTTTCCATAATTTGGTTACTGTCAATAATTTTTCTGTAAACATCAGGGGCTATGTATCTCTTCAAATTAGTGTTTTTGTGTCCTTTGGGTAAATATATAGTAGTGTGATTGCTGGACCATAGGACTGTTCTATTTTTAACTTTCTGAAGAAACTCTATACTGTTTTCAAAAGTGGCTGCACCAGTTTGCATTCCCATCAACAGTGAAGAAGTTACCCCTTTCTCCACATCCTTGCCAAACATGTACCACATTTCATTTATCCATTCATCCATCAATGGACATTTGTGTTGATTCCATCTCTTGACTCTCATGTATAGTGCTTCTATGAACATGGGAGTGCAAATATATCTTTAAGATCCTGCTTGCTTTCAGTTCTCTGGAATGATATACCCAGAAGCAGAATTGCTAGGAACAGTATTTTCATCTCTAAGTTGTGAGATTGATCACTGTAACTTTTACTATAGATGTGATGATTTCACTTCAGCACTATATTTCATACAAAAAAGACTATAGAACTTACCATTATTCATTAATTAAATTAGAACTTTAGGGAGTATAAGCTAACAAAATATTATTCTTATTCTTTTTAAATTTGTTTCATTCATCATTAATTATTTGTTATAGTAGTATTGTATTCCTATGTGATTCCCACATTTATGGGCATAAAATGACTAATCATAACACACCTGAACTATGATGAGTTGATGGGAGGAGAGTTTAAGGGTATAAAACAGAAAGAAAATTGTGTTACCCAGTAGAGAGGTGGCTTTCTTCTGGGATTCTGATTAAAAAAGTAATTTAAAATGAAATAATATTAATTTATCTAATCATTAAAATGCCATGGAGAAAGATAACATAGCAGCAAGCATATATCAGATGAAGAATGTTCATCTGCATATATCAGATGTTCATCTGCATATATCAGATGAAGCATATATCAGATGAAGAATGTTCATTAGAGTCAAAAGTCATTACCAGTTTAAGAAATCAAGTTGTTAGCCAGGAATTTGGGGAAGATTTTCCTGGATAATTAAAGTGAGAAAGATCCTACTTGAATGAATTTGAGCATTTTCAGACTCAAAGACCACGACTTTGTAATTAGGAAATATTGCCATGTGATAAAAACAAAAACACAAACAAAGCCCAGCTTTGACAAAGAAATGTATTTGAATCTAGAAGCAAGTAAATGGAGAGTGAAGCAAAATTATTGTAAATCTAGAACTTAGAAATATATTTGCTCAATTTCTACTTATGATCTTGGTGCTTTCCTTATGCTCATGACACAATGCCTCATTTATATTTTCTTTCTTATGGAAATAAATAAAATTAGCAGATTGTCATCTCTGACTATTATAAACTACAGTAAGATTTGCTGTGCCCTTGTTTTTCAGATAACGACAGGTTGATATTACAAAAATTGAACACATAATCTTTGTGTAATTGTTGCGGGAAAGGTATTTTTGTATAGAATTACTCTTTTGATAGTTAATATATCTTTTAAAGATAGCTTATATAGTGAAACTGTCTCAAATGAAGTGATGTAGTTATGAGTATATATTAACAAAGACATCATTTCTGTCTCAAGAAAGGCAGCAGATGAGAGAGAACACCTCTTTCCTTCAAAGCATTAATTTATACCTAGGGAGCTTAGGTGTAGGTTCAGGGTAAAGCCTTTTGTTTCAATCCATAAATCAACAGAGCATGCTACCTGAGTTATTCTCCAAAAAGGACAATCTCATTGGAAAGGCATGGAATAATTCCATGTACAATATTCGAATGTTGACTAAGGCTGCCTTCTGTAAAACATAATGGAGGATAGCAGAGGAAAAACAACAACAAACTTTCATCGTATTTTTTGGTGTATAGAAACTCCATCATTACTTAAATTAAGGAATCACAGTTGATTTAGGAAAGAGAGAAGAGTCATATCTGATTTGGGAATTATTCTAAGATAATGTCTTTTAGGATAGGCAAAGTTATTTATTGATTATACTCTCTCGATATATATTATGCTTCTCATCTAAAACTGATATTTTCAGGGCACCTGAGTGGCTCAGTTGTTAAGTATCTGCCTTCAGCTCAGGTCATGATCATAGGGTCCTAAGATTGAGCCCCACATCAGGATCCCTTCTCTGGGGGAAGCCTGCTTTTCCCTCTTCCACTCCCCTGCTTGTGTTCCCTCTCTCACTGTGTCTCTCTCTGTCAAATAAATAAATAAAAATCTTTAAAAATTAAAAAAAAAACTGATATTTTCAATAAGTCATTTTTGGAGGGGGTATTCACCTAAATATTTTGTATTAAGAAGTAAGGTATCTTCCTAGATACCTTCCTAGAGTTTCCCAAACAAGTGAATTCTATTAGACTATTGATATTAAGAATCTCATGAGTGAAATAAGTCAAGCAGAGAGTCAATTTTCATATGGTTTCACTTATTTGTGGACCATAAAGAATAACACAGAGGACATGGGGAGATGGAGAGGAGAAGGGAGTTGGGGGAAGTTGGAGGGGGAGAGTAACCATGAGAGATTGTGGACTCTGAAAAACAATCTGAGGGTTTTGGAGGGGCAGGAGGTGGGAGGTTGGGTGAAACTGGTGGCAGGTATTATGGAGGGCATGTTTTGCATGGAGTACTGCATGTAGTGCATAAACAATGAATTCTGGAACACTGAAAAGAAATATAAAAAAATAAATAAAAATTTAAAAAAAGAATCTTATGGCTCAGCAGGATTTCATATCTAAGCTGCTGCAAATTGGTTAATTCCTTTGGAAATTATTTGGCCTATTCTTTTAAAATTGAGCATTCCCATATTCTATGACCCAACAATTTTCCAGTCATACAGGGTCTTCTGCCCCTGTAGAGATCCAGAAGTGTATAATCTTACATCTCAGCCTGATTTTATGGGTGTTCAGAGTGTTCTGGTAGATAATTAGCTCACTTTAGGGGACCAGTTGAAAGAGGGTCTCCTACTTCTCTGACATCTTGCCCCTCCTTGAGATACTGTAGGTTAGATAAAAGTTTAGGTACCCAAAGATCTGGACATTCTGAGATACTCTCTCCAAGGTTAAGAATGAATACCATTCCTCGGGCGCCTGGGTGGCTCAGTGGGTTAGGCTGCTGCCTTCGGCTCAGGTCATGATCTCGGGGTCCTGGGATCGAGTCCCGCATGGGGCTGTCTGCTCAGCAGGGAGCCTGCTTCCCTCTCTCTCTCTCTCTCTGCCTGCCTCTCTGTCTACTGTGATCTCTCTCTGTCAAATAAATAAATAAAAATTAAAAAAAAAAAAAAAAAAAAGAATGAATACCATTCCTAACACCAGAAAAGAGTTTTACCTAGGTCTCTCGGGGTTTGGAATTCGAGTCATATACCAAAGGTATATTTGGTACATTTTTGTACCACAAGAAAATTATAAAAATATTCATAATAAGAATTTTTGTAATAGCAATAGCAGATAACAAATGACTCGTGGTGTATTGTAGAATATATTTTGCTGGTGAAAAGGACTGAATGACAGCTACATGTGATAATGTGATGCCTAGTGATATCAAGTTGTCAGATGACCACAGCATCATGTTCTTTATAAGGTTCAAAATTACTAAAACTAAGTAATAAAATTTATATCAAACAAAAAAAAATAAGAATCTCATATGCAGTGATAACAAAGCTCAATAAAGAGCACCCTTGACAGAATGCTATCTTTCTGTTATTTCTATTAGAAATATTACAAACTTTGAATAAATACTATGCAAATTACTTGAGATATAATGATAAATAATTTTCAGTCATGGACCTCAAAGAATTTATGGTTTATTATAAAGATATGCATCTACATATTCATATAGCACTGTGATCTTAAAAATATAAATACAGTATTTCTTTAAGAATATTGCAACATGCTGAGCTGTAATGATTATTTTTCAGAAATAGGGTCTATCTTCTCTTTATGTTCTTTGGTAAGATTTTGTTAAAGCCATATAGAATGCCATACACACACTTACATGATGGGTTCAAAACTGTGGTTTGGAGAAGGGCAATTTTTGACAAAAATGTTGAGAAAATTAAAATCTTAGACATATTTTTTTAAGAAAATGATTTAGTGGCAATACCATTGCTAAAATTATATTATTCAGAGCTGGGAAAGACACTCTCATGCACACAATCTTTAGATACCCAGCACACATACACTGTACTACATAAGAATAAGCCCTGGGCCTGGATCACACTTACCAAGAAATAACCCACATAGCCTGTGGGCTTATCACTTTGTGGAAATACCTTTCTCTGTTAATGTTCAATTAGTACTTTTGTTCTGTTTAAGTGTGAGCATTGTATGCACCTGGCCAACCCCAAAAGGCACAAGATGGGGGTCTTTAGGACAATTCCCCTGTATGACTGCAGGGTTGCTCACTGACCATGGAGAACTGATGCTCACTACTGAGTTGATCCTGCCCTTTCTCTTCTTGATATAAGTAAGTAAGGTGGTGTTCCATCCATTGGTTTCCTGGACGAAACTAATATCAAGATGCAATGGGCAAAAGTGCATGGAATCCTCATCTAGAAATGATAATCTGTGCATGGTACTCTGCCCAATATTCAGTTATTTGAATCTTTCAACTAATAGCATGCTTTATAATTCTAGACTCCTTTGAGTAATTGTCAGACTACCTTAAAAAATGAGTTACTTAACTAATTTAGAGATTTCAAAGATTGTAATTGTTACAATCATGGCTTATATCTTAGATCTGAGGCATAGAAATAGTTCTCTAACTTTCCTCTCCTCTCTTTATTTATGACTTAGTTCTTCTCACTTCTGCTCTATTTCATTCTTATTAGATTTTGCACCAAAGATTTTCCCTTTTTCTTATTACCCAGAGCTCCAGCTCCTTAAAATTGATGAATACAGAGGAAAGAATAGGCATTTTTCTTTTTCCTTTAGCATCGATAGAAATATCAGGGGAAAGTCTGACTTGTCCTGATTAAAGCATATACCCACATCTGATTCAATCATTGCAGTAGAGAACTGGATTGTCCTGATAGCTGAAGTCTGAATCACTTTTAGTACTAATGGGATCAGTTACATATGAACCAGACATATAAAATGGTGTAAACATGATTGTCAACAGAAGACATGCTAGACCTAAAAAAAGTCTATACTTTAAGAGCATTTCTACTTCACCACTTACCAACTATGAACAGTGAGCCTTCACTTCACAGAATAGGATGGTTAATGTTCAACTCTCTGATTTACCGAAATACAGTGAAAAAAATTAAATTCAAGAGCCTATCACTTTCCTGCTAAAAATGAAGAAGATTAGATGATGTGGGAGAACATCATGGAGGAGATAACATTTGAGATCCACTTTAAAAGACTAAATAGAGGGGGAGGAGTCAAGATGGCGGAGAAGTAGCAGGCTGAGACTACTTCAGGTAGCGGGAGATCAACTAGATAGCTTACTAAAGATTGCAAACACCTACAAATCCAATGGAAGATCGAAGAGAAGAAGAACAGCAATTCTAGAAACAGAAAATCAACCACTTTCTGAAAGGTAGGACTGGCGGAGAAGTGAATCTAAAGCGACGGGAAGATAGACCACGGGGAGAGGGGCCAGCTCCCGGCAAGCGGCGGAGCAACGGAGCACAAAATCAGGACTTTTAAAAATCTGTTCCGCTGAGGGACATCGCTCCAGAGGCTTAACGGGGTGAATCCCACGCAGGGTCAGTGTGCCCTCAGGTCCCGCAGGGTCACAGAAGGATCGGGGGTGTCTGAGTGTCACAGATCTCACAGGTATTAGAACGGGGAAGCCGGCTACAGAGACAGAGCCGAGGAGTGAACTCTAAGCTCGGGATTACCTTGAACCGGTTGCAGGCTTGGTCAGCTGGAGTGTGGCCAGAGGCCAGGGTGACGGGAGTAATTGGGCGCTGTTCTCTGAGGGCGCACTGAGGAGTGGGGCCCCGGGCTCTCGGCTCCTCTGGGCCAGAGACAGGGCGGCCACCATCTTCATTCCCGTCCTCCGGAACTCTACGGAAAGCGCTCAGGGAACAAAAGCTCCCTAAGGTGAACCCGATTGGATTACTCAGCCCGGCCCCGGGTAAGGGCAGTGCAACTCTGCCTGGGGCAGAGACACTTGAGAATCACTACAACAGGTCCCTCCCCCAGAAGATCAACAAGAAATCCAGCCAGGACCAAGTTCACCTACCAAGGAGTGCAGTTTCAATGCCAAGGAGAGCAGTGGGATTCCAGAGGAGGAGAAAGCAAAGCATGAAACTCATGGCTTTCTCCCCATGATTCTTTAGCCTTGAAGTTAATTTAATTTTTTTTTCTTTTTCAATTTTTTTTCTATTCTTCTGCCAAAATTTTTTTAACTTTTACCCTTTTCTTTTTTAACGTTTTTTAACTAGTTTATCAAATATATATATTTTTCTTTTTTATATTTTTTCTTTATTCTTTTTCTTTTTTTTAATTGTTTATTTCTTTTTTTTTTTTCCTTTCTGAACGTCTTTTTATCCCCCTTTTCCCCCATCACGATTTAGGATCTCTTCTGATTTGGTTAAAGCATATTTTCCTGGGGTTGTTGCCACCCTTTTAGCATTTTACTTGCTCCTTCATATACTCTTATCTGGACAAAATGACAAGGCAGAAAAATTCACCACAAAAAAAAGAACAAGAGGCAGTACCAAAGGCTAGGGACCTAATCAAAACAGACATTGGTAATATGTCAGATCTAGAGTTCGGAATGACGATTCTCAAGGTTCTAGCTGGGCTTGAAAAAGGCATGGAAGATATTAGAGAAACCCTCTCTAGAGATATAAAAGCCCTTTCTGGAGAAATAAAAGAACTAAAATATAACCAAGTTGAAATCAAAAAAGCTATTAATGAGGTGCAATCAAAAATGGAGGCTCTCACTGCTAGGATAAATGAGGCAGAAGAAAGAATTATAGATATAGAAGACCAAATGACAGAGAATAAAGAAGCTGAGCAAAAGAGGGACAAATAGCTACTGGACCACGAGGGGAGAAATCGAGAGATAAGTGACACCATAAGACGAAACAACATTAGAATAATTGGGATTCCAGAAGAAGAAGAAAGAGAGAGGGGAGCAGAAGGTATATTGGAGAGAATTATTGGAGAGAATTTCCCCAATATGGCAAAGGGAACAAGCATCAAAATCCAGGACGTTCAGAGAACCACCCCCCCCCAAAATCAATAAGAATAGGTCCACACCCCGTCACCTAATAGTAAAATTTACAAGTCTTAGTGACAAAGAGAAAATCCTGAAAGCAGCCCGGGAAAAGAAGTCTGTAACATACAATGGTAAAAATATTAGATTGGCAGCAGACTTATCCACAGAGACCTGGCAGGCCAGAAAGAGCTGGCATGATATATTCAGAGCACTAAATGAGAAAAACATGCAGCCAAGAATACTATATCCAGCTAGGCTATCATTGAAAATAGAAGGAGAGATTAAAAGCTTCCAGGACAAACAAAAACTGAAAGAATTTGCAAACACCAAACCAGCTCTACAGGAAATATTGAAAGGGGTCCTCTAAGCAAAGAAAGACCCTAAAAGTAGTAGATCAGAGGAACAGACACAATATACAATAACAGTCACCTTATAGGCCATACAATGGCACTAAATTCATATCTCTCAATAGTTACCCTGAATGTGAATGGGCTAAATGCCCCAATCAAAAGACACAGGGTATCAGAATGGATATAAAAATAAAACCCATCTATATGCTGCCTACAAGAAACTCATTTTAGACCCGAAGACACCTCCAGATTTAAAGTGAGGGGGTGAAAAAGAATTTACCATGCTAATGGATATCAGAAGAAAGCAGGAGTGGCAATCCTTATATCAGATCAATTAGATTTTAAGCTAAAAACTATAATAAGAGATGAGGAAGGACACTATATAATACTCAAAGGATCTGTCCAACAAGAAGATCTAACAATTTTAAATATCTATGCCCCTAACGTGGGAGCAGCCAACTATATAAACCAATTAATAACAAAATCAAAGAAACACATCAACAATTATACAATAATAGTAGGGGACTTTAACACTCCCCTCACTGAAATGGACAGATCATCCAAGCAAAAGATCAACAAGGAAATAAAGGCCTTAAATGACACACTGGACCGGACCAGATAGATATCACAGATATATTCAGAACATTTCATCCCAAAGCAACAGAATACACATTCTTCTCTAGTGCACATGGAACACTCTCCAGAATAGATCACATCCTCGGTCCTAAATCAGGTCTCAACCAGTATCAAAAGATTGGGATCATTCCCTGCATATTTTCAGACCACATTGCTCTGAAGCTAGAACTCAATCACAAGAGGAAATTTGGAAAGAACCCTTATACATGGAGACTAAACAGCATCCTTCTAAAGAATGAATGGGTCAACTAGGAAATTAAAGAAGAATTGAAAAAATTCATGGAAATAAATGATAATGAAAACACAATGGCTCAAAATCTGTGGGACATAACAAAGGCAGTCCTGAAAGGAAAATATATAATGGTACAAGCCTTTCTCAAGAAACAAGAAAGGTCTCAGGTACAAAACCTAAACCTACACCTAAAGGGGCTGGAGAGAGAACAAGAAAGAAACCCTAAACCCAGCAGGAGAAGAGAAATCATAAGATCAGAGCAGAAATCAATGAAATAGAAACCAAAAAACAATAGAACAAATCAACAAAACTAGGAGCTGGTTCTTTGAAAGAATTAATAAGATTGATAAACCCCTGGCCAGACTTCTCAAAAAGAAAAGAGAAAGGACCCAAATAAATAAAATCATGAATGAAAGAGGAGAGATCACAACTAACACCAAAGAAATACAGACAATTATAAGAACATACTATGTGCAACTCTACGCCAACAAATTTGACAATCTGGAAGAAATGGATGCATTCCTAGAGACATATAAACTACCACAACTGAACCAGGAAGAAATAGAAAGCCTGAACAGACCCATAACCAGTAAGGAGATTGAAACAGTCATCAAAAATCTCCAAACAAACAAAAGCCCAGGGCCAGACGGCTTCCCGGGGGAATTCTACCAAACATTTAAAAAGAACTAATTCCTATTCTCCTGAAACTGTTCCCAAAAATAGAAATGGAAGGAAAATTTCCAAACTCATTTTTTGAGGCCAGCATAACTTTGATGCCAAAACCAGACAAGGATCCCATCAAAAAAGAGAACTGCAGACCAATATTCTTGATGAACACAGATGCGAAAATTCTCACCAAAATACTAGCCAATAGGATTCATCAGTACATTCAAAGGATTATTCACCACGACCAAGTGGGATTTATTCCAGGGCTGCAAGGTTGGTTCAACATCTGCAAATCAATCAATGTGATACAACACATTAATAAAAGAAAGAACAAGAACCATATGATACTCTCCATAGATGCTGAAAAAGCATTTGACAAAGTACAGCATCCCTTCCTGATCAAAACTCTTCAAAGTGTAGGGATAGACAGCACATACCTCAATATTATCAAAGCCATCTATGAAAAACCCACCGCAAATATCATTCTCAATGGAGAAAAACTGAAAGCTTTTCCGCTAAGGTCAGGAACACGGCAGGGATGTCCGTTATCACCACTGCTATTCAACATAGTACTAGAAGTCCTAGTCTCAGCAATCAGACAACAAAACGAAACTAAAGGCATCCAAATCAGCAAAGAAGAAGTCAAACTATCACTCTTTGCAGATGATATGATACTATATGTGGAAAACCCAAAAGACTCCACTCCAAAACTGCTAGAACTTATATAGGAATTCAGTAAAGTGTCAGGATATAAAATCAATGCACAGAAATCAGTTGCATTTCTCTACACCAACAACAAGACAGAAGAAAGAGAAATTAAGGAGTCAATCCCATTTACAATTGCACCCAATACTATAAGATACCTAGGAATAAACTTAACCAAAGAGGCTAAGAATCTATACTCAGAAAACTATAAAGTACTCATGAAAGAAATTGAGAAAGACACAAAGAAATGGAAAAATGTTCCATGTTCCTGGATTGGAAGAATAAATATTGTGAAAATGTTTATGCTACCTAAAGCAATCTACACATTTAATGCAATTCCTATCAAAGTACCATCCATTTTTTTCAAAGAAATGGAACAAATAATCCTAAAATTTATATGGAACCAGAAAAGACCTCGAATAGCCAAAGGAATATTGAAAAAGAAAGCCAAAGTCGGTGGTATCACAATTCCGGACTTCAAACTCTATTACAAAGCTGCATGAGGGTATCATGCTTAGCGAAATAAGTCAATCGGAGAAAGACAACTATTATATTATCTCACTGATATGAGGGAGAGGAGATGCAAAATGGGAGGTTAAGGTGGTAGGAGAAGAGTAAATGAAACAAGATGGGATTGGGAGGGAGACAAACCATAAGTGACTCTTAATCTCACAAAACAAACTGAGGGTTAATGGGGGGAGGGGGTTGGGGGGTGGGGTTATGGACATTGGGGCGGGTATGGTCTATGGTGAGTGCTGTGAAGTGTGTAAACCTGCCAATTCACAGACCTGTACCCCTGGGGACAAAAATATATGTTTATAAAAAATAAAGTAAAAAAAAAAAAGACTAAATAGAAACATAAGTGGGAGGATAGTGTTATTCTAGGTCTTCATTTTTCATTTCTAAAATGGCTTCTTTTGCACTTTGAAAACATACCATTATTTGCTTTTGTCTTTTTTATTTTTCACTTTTAGTTTGAATTATAATTATTTATTTAATGTTATCTCTCCTAATCATTTTAAAGAAGGAATATAAAAATGGAATTAAATAAGTCTGAGCATAAAGAAGAAATGAAAATAAAAACAGAGTAGATCATATGACAAAAAGATGGACTTCACTTTTTATCTTAACAATTTGCTAGTTTTACAATAATATGAGTATAGGTAGTCCAAGGAAAAATTAAAAGGACCAAAGGAACATAGAAAATATGTTGTCGAACCATTTATCAAGCTTTGTTGAAAAGTAAACAGAGAAAAATATCTATCCTGATATGTTCAGATATTAAGTAATTGGAGGAATATTCATTTACCACATAATGATTTTTGAATAGAATTTACTATTTCTATTAGCAAAAAATGGTAGTGTAACTACTTTATGGCAGAGATCTAAAGAAGTTTTATTGACTGTAATATTAGATGATAAAACCTGCTCCTCCTCAAAAAACTATCAAAAGAAAGTTTTAAGATGAAATAGTTGTCTGGACGTTCACACCCCCCAGGGAAAAGATTAAGATGGTCATAATCAATACTGTCCATTTCATCTGTGAGGGACAGGAGTTTTCTGAATAACATTATACTTTCTCCACTTCACCACATGAAAGAGAATTGGAGAGAGTGGATTAATTTAAACAGGGACCGAACTGATGAACTGACTTAAGAATGTCATCACTGCAAAAAAAAAAAAATAGAACACTATGTTTTGGTTCTCTGCACTCATAATTTAAGAAAGTATTTCAGGGCTCCTGGGAGGCTCAGTGGGTTAAGCCTCTGCCTTCAGCTCAGGTCAAGATCTCAGGATCCTGGGATAGAGGCCTGCATTGGGCTCTCTGCTCAGCGGGGAGCCTGCTTCCCCCTCTTTCTGTCTGCCCCTCTGCTGACTTGTGATCTCTATCTGTCTCTGTCAAATAAATAAATAAAATCTTAAAAAAAAAGAAAGTATTTCAGAAGATAATTGATTCTATCATCTCACATAGTACATAAGGATGTATTTAGAGTACATTTTAGCATCTTTTTGAGGACGTTATCTGTAGGGAATTGTTTGTTTTATTGTCATCAAGTGAAAATGTGTTTAGCCTTCCTATTTCAACATCTCTTCCTCCACTTTTGGGCATTTCCAATAGTACCAATCATATGTTTCTGTAGAAAAAAAGAATATTTTTATTTGTTTAAATATTTTAAATTGTTAAAAAAAAAACCTTTACTTATAAACCAGATGGGGAAAATGAGGCGTTCGTTATGATTTAAAATGAGGTTTGTTCATAAAGGTAACAAACCTTGGACTATTTCTAGATTATGCATAATTTTATCATCTTTGGAGATCTTTGATATAAACAAAAGACTTCTAGAAACAATTATCTCTAATAAATTGATGCAGTGTACATAAATTAATATTCCGTAGTTGTAAATCTTATGATTCATGATACTGTGACTTGCTCATATATTTAAAATTATTTTGATAAAAATCTGAAGAAAATCTAGGTAGTTTATGCATCCTTGTACTTGATCTGACCAGTCAGTTCCTTAATATTAATGGGTAGACATGCCTATTCTAGAAACCTCCCCCCACCAAAAAACAAATAAACAAAAACAAAACAAAAAAACCCACAATTTTTAATGGAAAACTGGTCAACTGCACTTCACATGCAGATTGTCACTCAACACAATTTTCTGAATATGCATGTACAGGATATACTTTTTTGCATCTTTAGTGATAAGAAAGTCACAGCTTTCCAAATCTGCCTATTTCTTAATTGGACTACATGATAAAAATTTTGCCTGTATTGAGACAAATTCTGTCCTCATGAAAATGTTCACTTAGTAATTTTTCTATATCTGGGGCTCATATTGAATAATCTCACCTTTTCTTTCACAATCTTTCCAATTTCCACCAAGGATATTATGTTTGTTTCTCTAGTGTTTCCATTTTAAAAATCCTTAGTTTTTAAGCCAGCCTATATTTGACATTTGAGCTTGGTTACACTCCAAATATTAAGGGCCCATATTCTATAGAATATGTTCCAGTAAAATTACTTACATTTGGCCACACGATGGTACTGTCCCATCTTACATTAGCAAAATTAATCAGTTTGGAAGTTAGTGAAATCTGACTTCTTAACCTGAAGACTAACCCTAAATATAAATTTTTAGATGATTTAAGTACTAAAGTCATGTTTGATTAATTTTTTCATGTTTGATTAATTTTAACTTAATATACATTAAAAACCTTACAGATTTACTTTGTTTTTAAAAGCTTAATAACAACACATTAAAGCTTAATAAAGCTTAATAACAACACATTAAATTTTCTTTATTAATTTCCTCTTGTTATATCTATGTAACCCATTGTTTTTCCCTGTCCAGGTCTTTAGGAATCTTAATTTTGTGTGACATAGTGGACTTGGTCTTTCAGCTTCATGGTATGAAATGATAAGATTCTTCATTTTAAGTTACTAGGCTGATAAGTAGTGATAACTAATCATTGATATAAGTTACCCAGAAAAGCACAGCCATTGTGTCCTATCACATAAATTAGAAAACACTCCCCAAATTTACTAGATGCGTGACCTTGGGCACATTACTTTAACTGCCTGTGTGTGCATTTCCTCATTTCAAAGTCAGGGTGATAGTCCATATTCAGGAATAAATTCCAGAATCTGTAGTTCAATAAACATTACTTTGACTAGAGTTATTAAACCAGAAAACAAACTCACCAATTTTTCTGGCTTCCATTTTGTTTTTCTAAATCTTGCCCACAAGTATAATTTAGTGTTTTACTGATGTCTCAATACAGTATTTTTAATTTTATTTCCTCATCTGTTGATCTAGAAGTCTTAAACAATATGGGTTAAAAATGCTGATTCTTGTTCAGGTACATAAGAACTACCCTTGTAATTATGAATTCTAGAATCTTGTCCAGGATTGGTGACTTGACTTACAAAATAAATTAGTAAAATAAATTTGATCGTTGATTAAGCTTGAAAAAGAAAATTCTGGAAAATAAAGTAATAGAGCATATATTACTCCAATACTCATGAAGAGAAATAATGTAAATCCCCCAAATTTTACTACTTAGTAACCTGAATCATAGTTAATTTAGACTAGGTGTGGCAGTAGAATTTTGTATGATGACAGAAATGTTCTATATCTGCTATCCAACATGATAAGTAGCAGTCATGAATGGCTGTTGAGCATTTGAGATTTGGGTAGTATAACTACGGGACTTGTTTTTAAATTTTGTTTATTTTTAATTAGTTAAAATTTAAATTTATATAGCCATATGTAGACTATGGCTAGCATAGATCTAGACAAGAGATTTACACATAAAACAGGCCAAAAAAAAAAAATTCTTCATCCACTTGATGAGTATTAGTATGGGAGTTCACTTTAACAAAGTTTTGTGTTTTTTTTTTTTCCATTTTCTAAGTCTGAATTGGTGTCCCTATGATAAAAAAGAAAGAAGTTAAATAGAAACTATTTCTTTTTTCCACTTTGCATTCATTCAGGGTTAAATGATCAGCCTAGAACAATAGACCTTTTTGTGCTGTCAGTTTCTTCCTCTGAATATAAAGCTTAAAAAACAAAAACAAAAACTAATAACAAAGCAACGATAAATGCTAAAAAGAAGACCAGAACCAAAAACACAGATCACTTTAAGATTTATATTTCCTTAAATTTTTTTAGAGATTGATGTAACTTTTTCATTCTTGGATATGTGCCCTCCCTACTTTAATATAATTTTCATACATTTGTCAATGAAAAATCACTTTTATGACCACCATATTTTTCTTTCATTATCTTCTCCTCTGCCTTATTTATAAATATAGCCAGGAGTATAAGAGCTTCTCATTCCTCTTCAGGAGCTTCAGTCTCCTGCCTTGGACTTGCCCCTCTCACTTCTCTATTATTTTTAAACTATTTTCCAAAGTCTAGAATTCACATATCTAATTATTTTCCAGCTTTACCCTCCTGAAATAAAATTCACTCTAAGGAATTGAAAGGATGAGTTAGTTTTTAAGAACACCAGCACTCTCTTCTTCAGCCCTGTCTGGCTCTCAAGAATGAGATCTTTATTCTGACATTTGGTTTTATTCAGACTAAATGATAACAACAACCCCAATCCACTTTAATAAAGTCAAAGGAAATTTAACCTTGAAGGGATAAGAAGGAACACAATGTAAGAGAATAATTTCTTCAATTGGTAAAATAGAAAAATGGCTAGAATTAGAATGTGAACAGCAGTGTTCTAGTTTCTTTTTCACCCCTGTAGGAGACTCAGTTATCAAAAAGAAAGTAAAGAGCTTATCATTTGAACTCTCTTTTGGTGAATGAGTTTCAGTAAAGGTGTACAGATAGTGGAAATCATTATTACACTTTTCTCCTATTTCAGGTTTGAGAACTTTTATGATTTTATGGCAGAAAGACTTCATCTGTTCCCTACACTTGGCAAATAAAACTGCAGTATGTTATCTATTAGAAACATCACTACTATTCTTCTAGTGTTCTAATCTATATTCTCTTGATCATCTACTGCTCTTCTAAGTAATAAGTATTGTGTTTTTGAGAAACAGCAGCCCCAGTCATGTGCTCCTGCCAAAGCCACCTTGAGAGCACACAATGCATTCCAAAACAAGATTAATGACCATGCTCATTAACAGATAGTATTACTTTGATATAAATTAGATGAATATACCCATTTATACAAGGCTTTCACAATTATATAAATACAACAGGAATTAACCTATAAAAATCTTAAAAAGTGATTATCATCATGATAGTTAAGAATGAAATAGGAACTTAATGATAAACATATGTTTCTCAGTGATGGTCCTAGGTAAGATTTTACTCTGCATTAAATTCCATTTTATCCCCAATTTCTCAGTGTGTGAATACCATGAAGCTTGGGTCATTGTTGAAAGTGGAGTTTGAAGACTAAATTCCCTTGTATAAGGTACAATATTAATATAAATACTCCAAAATTCTATATTCATCATAGTATAGTGAGATTTCTTTGATTTTTGCAGCAAATCTTAATACTTTTTATTTAATAATCTGCACTTGTTGGAAATTCTTAGGTTAAATACATATATAGAAACTGTTCTTCAATCATATATTCTTTTGCTTTTGCTTTGCTTTTTCTTAGTATTTGTCTGAGTGAGACCAACAACATGGTAAAGAAACAAAAAGCAATCATCTAAAATTTTATTATAGATATCCATGTACTCCTGAGGTTCTCCGAGTTAAACATTTAACTCAGAGAAAGGTACTTTGATTTTTTTAAAGGTTGCTATGAATGTTATCAACAAAAATCAGAGGAAAGAAAAAGCTCCAAGCTGGTGTGATTATAACACACCATCAGTGAAAGTCAAGTTTCCCATCTTTGACTGCCGAAGGTGTAAATGAGCATTCTGAGGCTAGTGCTAATTACAGCAATCTAAAGACAGAAACTGCTGTTCCTAAGTCTAGGAAGCAAAGTGAGATCCAGCATTGATTTCCAAAGTGTGTAATTTTAGAACTCCTTCCTGTGACACTACGTATTTGATCTTTCTAATGATGGGTCACATATAAATCACCCATCTAAAGCATTTCATTTAAAGCTCTTCTTAAGTCATTTATAAATACCAATTTGTAATTAATATGTATATAAAAATATTTTTTAATTATTAAAGTCCTTTGGTATGCTATCTGATGGTACAAGTTAACTGGATATTCAAAATAATTTCACTGATAGCCTTTCAAAAATCAAAACACTGAAAGGAACTTATGATAAATTTGGCAATGATGTACTAAAGTTTCAGATATGGATAATAGATTTGCATTTTGCGGGTAGGGAATTGGCATTCTTGAGGTATGTAAGCATAATTGTTCCTTTTTTTTTTTTTCTTGTAATCTTTCTCTTACAGGTAGAGGAAGCAGTATGCTGTAGTACTGAGTAAAACATGGGTTCATGGGAGCACCTGCGTGGCTCAGTCTGTTAAGCCTCTGACTCTTGGTTTCAGCTAAGGTCACCGTTTCGGGACATGATCACATGGTCCTGTGATCAAGCCCCATTTCAGGCTCCCTGCTCAGTGGAGAGTCTGTTTATCTCACTCTCCCTCTGTCCTCTCCCTACATTGTAGGTATGTGCTTTCTCTCTCTTTCTGAAATAAATAGATAAATCTTTTTTTTTTCAGTGTAGAGATAAATCTTAAAAAAAGGGCACATCAAAAACTAACTTATTTATTCATTTTGAGATGCAAGTTTCTAAGCAATAAATAAAGACAAAAGCTTTTTAAAATGAGATTGTTATGAGGGTGAAATAAATTATTATATGTACAATATTGAGGGGAAAATGCAATAGCAGTAAGATAATAATGTAATAATTCTTTGTTACTTTCATTGTGGCTATTTGAAACTTTGATTTTCTTTTTTTTTTTTTCTTTTTAAAGGATTTATTTATTTGACAGAGAGAAATAGCACATGGTGGGGGACAGTGGGGTAGGGGAAGAGGGAGAGAGAGAATCTTAGCCAGACTCCCCACTGAGTGCACAGCCAGACCTCACAACCCTGAGGTCATGACCTGAGCCAAAATCAAGAACTTAACCCACTGAGCCACCCAGGCATCCCCGATTATTGAATCTTTGATAGCTCCTTCTATACTGACTCATTCGCCCCTCCTTAATATCTTGTTAACTTTTCCTATCCTAATAGCATGTTCTATTGACCTAGAAGATGTCTCATCCTCTCTTTCTTTTTTCTTTTTCAGACAAACTTCTTTAAAAAATATATATATAGTTTTTGTCATCACCAATTTTAATAGGTTCCATACATTTTACTTATAATTATGTGAATATAATTATATATAACTAACATATAATTATGTATATTTATAAATATGGTCTTATCCTTAATTTTTGGTCATGATTCTCTTCACTCAATTGTTTGAACATCTTTACAGATCAGTAATCAGTAATCAGATTATTGTTTTTCATGGTCTCATAATTATAATGCCATAATTTCCCAGTAACTTAGTGAATATACTACATTCTGTTTTTATTTACCCCACGCTCCCACACACTGGAAAAGCAGTACGGTGTTGGGTCTGAAGCTCTAAATCTAGACTGCTACAGGGCAAATATTGGCCTGGCTATTTAATAGTTAAATAACCTTGGATAAATTGTTTATCTGTGATGAGGAGAACTTGTTATTGGATACCATAATGAAAAACCATGTCACTCCAAACCATTTTCAGATCTGAGCCAGTTCTTCTGGAGATAATAATTTAAAGGATAGGTCAATCTCTAAGAAGAAAGACTCTGGAAATACCAATGCATGTGTATACAATACATGTAGCGTATTTTTCATTAGTATACAATGAAAAAAAAAAGAGGAATATCCAGATTAGATAGAGGGGAATGGATATCAAGTTTGGAACTGACACTGATATCAGGCAGTTAAAAAAAAAATTATAGCCTCCTGTGAGTATAGAAGTGATTGGAGACTGGGTTATAAATTAAATCTTAAACCAATTTTGTCTCATAGGGCTTATTTGCCTTCATTAGGGGTACATATTTGGCATGGATATTCTTAGCAACTGGTAGACCCCTCCGTAAATTCTTGATCTGAAGAGTAAAGAGCTACTGAGGTAAGAAAGGCTAAGTGGAAGTGCTGAATCTATACTCCCTACATGGCCACTACAGTAAGTCAGAACCAGTGATATATCCCAAATGCATGCCAGGTATTTGTAGAAACCTCAGAGACTTAATAGACACAAGGGTGATGGGATTCCACATTGCCTTTTAATTCACTGTTCTTACTACTGCAAAGGCCTGGCAAATCATGGTGAATACTGATGAACAATTAAAGCAGATCAAGGAACAGGTCTAATCACAGTTGTTGTAGAGATGATCGTAAGTTTATTTTAATAGATTACAGACCATCTAGGTCTAACGTATGGATCTTTCTCCAGTGAATGTGTTCTTTTTAACGTCCATCAGCAAAGAGGATCAAATCAGTTCTTATTCACCTGGGATGAATAGTGGTAAACATATATACCATTTTGTTTTACCATTACAATTTACAATTACAGTACCATTACCTTCTGCCAAGGAGTAGTTTATATCTCTTGCTTTCTGTCACAATATAGCTTAAAGGAACCCTAATTTTGTTGGCATTTACCAAGAACATTACACTGGTCTTGTACATTGATATCAGAAAATAACAAGTACTCTGTATAATCTGGAGTACATATCAGGAAGTTTAGAGATACTGTATTTTATCCTCTGATATCAGTCCAATTGTTCCCACTTTGCTTTACCTCTTCACTGGTGTCTTCTACCCCTTTAGAGATCCAGAAGTGTATAATCTTATATCTCAGCCTGATTTCATGGGTGTTCAGAGTGTTCTGGTAGATAATTAGCTCACTTTAGGGGACCAGTTGAAACAGGGTCTCCTACTTCTCTGCCATCTTGACCCTCCTTGAGATACTGTAGTTTAGATAAAATTTTAGGTGTCCAAAGATCTGGACATTCTGAGATACTCTCCCCAAGGTTAAGAATGAATACCATTCCTAACACCAGAAAAAAAAAGTTTCAGCTAGGTCTCTTGGGGTTTGGAATTCCAATTTCTACTATACTTAGAAATACAGTTCCAAAACATTAAGTGAATATCACTGTAACCAGTTACAACAAAACTAGTAGCTTAAAGCAACACAGACTTATGGTCACAAGGTTAAAGTCAAAGTGACAGCAGGGCTGCTATCTTCTGAGAGGAGTATGTGCTTCCTTACCTTTTTCACCTTTCCAAGACCACGGGCATTCCTTGGCTCCTGACTTATTCCTGGCATCACTCCAACATCCCGAGTCCATTGTCATAACTTCCACTATAGACTTTGATCCTCCTGCCTCCTTCTTATAAGACTCTGTGGTTTTAAATATTCCAGAATAATCTTTGAATCTCAGGATCCTTAGGTTGAAGGGTCTGCAATCTTCCTTTTAGTTATGTAACATAATCACAGGTTCTAGAGATCAGGATGTGGACATCTTTGGGTGGCCATGATTAAGCCCACCACAGTGTGTAACTCAGAGGACTACCATTTTTGATGGAGTCCGGGGAGGAGAGGAAGAGAGAGAGAGAGAGAGAGAGAAAGAGAGAGAGAGGGAGAGAGAATATTTAAAATGTACAAACTTCAGTACAAGCTGCTCTGCGATTTATGCCACTTGATTGAGCATACCTTGTCACGCTGGAAAAGTTGTAGAAATCTAATAATCAGAGACAGGGGAGGTTATCCTCTATGAAATAAAAGGCAAGTTAGTATAATGACCACGCACTCTCAGTTAGATTCACAGTAATTATTGGGCCTCTAAGAACTTTGGAAGCAGCATTTACCCAACTGTAATACCTCTCAGACTTATTTACTGAGTATCTCAGAAGCAGCCAGATTGTAGAGTAGTCCTGAGCAGAGGTTTCTGAACAAATCCATAGCATTATAAATCAAGGCCGTGCTCTCACTATCAAACTATTTTAAAAATACGTTTCTACTGTACTACTGACACCTACATGACATCGAGGATCTGATCATGAAACAAAGGTTGATTTGACTGGAACTTCCCATCCTTAACTGGGTTTTATCAAGTCTACAAAACATAAGACTAGATAGGTAGGAAAGAAATCTACCACATGATAGAAGTGGCATACTTTCAGTTGAGGTCCAGATGGTTCAGATGGCATGAATAAATCACTGGTACAGATGGCACTGATGATTATGTCACCTATGTCTGTTGCACTGATACCATTTAATTTATACCAGTTTTCTCCCCAGGAATCCTCTACAACTAATTAAAAAAAAAAACAAAAACAAAAAACACAGGTTTCATTCAAAGATGGACCCAAATAACCTATGGTGTCCTGGCTGAAATGTAATGGCTGCCACATTATAAACCCACTTAGGAGTGGCCTTGATATCTAAGAGTTAAGGATTTTTTCCCCCCCAGTGGAGAAAGCTATGAGTGTGTTAGGGTATTCACTTTGTATAGAGATAAGTGTTCTGTGTTATAGAAATACATGTGCTTCCTAAATGGTAATGGATGGACTGAACAGTTGTTCAGAAATCTTAAGAAAAAGCATTAGGAGATCACAGAAAATGAGTTGGAGGAGAATCCTGAATGAAAGGGCACTGAATATGTAGATTCATGAAGAAGCAGCTGCCATTTTGATAGGGAGATTAAGGTAAGCTGGTCTCAATCTTGATGATCTTCCTGGGCTTAATTTTACATCTGAATAAATATCTCTACAAGTGGGCTAAAAGAATCTGTATTTTAAAATTTCTAGAATAATGAGTAGTCAGCTAACATATGTCTAAATGTTTGAGAACCTCTGCCTTATATCATGCAGTTTGTTGAGGAGTTCTTATCCTAATTGCTCTCTTCAGGAAAAGTTTTAATTGTAGATATTTGGTAGGTCTTTCATTTCTTAGCTATGATGGTGAGAACTGTTAGCAGTACATTAGATATTGTTTGATAGTAGAACGTAAATTGGAAGTATTATTACTTAATTTGATAAATGTACCTCTATTAATATAGTGGGGCGTGAATTCACTGTTTTAACAGTTTTATTAATTATAATTTATGTAGTAAAATGTTTTCATTTACTGTACAAATCAATGGCTCTTTAGGATATTCACAAAGTTTGCAACCATTACCACAGTCTAATCTTAGAAAATTCTGATCACCTCGACACAACTTAGCCAAGATATAAAAATTATATAATCAGTGATAAATCATATTGTTAGTGTATAGCCCCTTGAGATGGTCACATAATCACTGTGGTATTCTTCCAAATAATGCATCTGATGTAGTCATCAGAAGACATTGGAGAAATCCAAATCAGGATTACAAAATAACTCACCAGTTACTCAGCAAAATTGTCTAAGATGAAATATAAGGAAAGGCTGTAGAACTGTCATTGATTGGAGGACATCTAAATTCAGTGGAAGATCCTAGATTATACCCTGAGACAGAGAGAAAAAGGAAATTAGTGGAAAAATGCATAAAATCTAACTTAGTTCTGTGCTTTAGTTGATAATATTGTATTAAGGGGTGCCGGGCTGGCTCAATCAGTTAAGCAGCTGTCTTCAGCTCAGGTCATGATCCTAGGGTCCTGGGATTGAGCCCCGCATCGGGCTCCCTGCTCAGTGGAGAGCCTGCTTCTCCCTCTCCCTCTACCTCCCACTCTGTCTACTTGTGCTTTCTATCTCTCTGTCAAATAAATAAATAATTCTTTAAAAAAATATTGTATTAAGATTAATTTCTTAGATTTGTTATATGTTCTGTACTTGTGCAAGACATGTATCTTGTTATTGTTGACACAAAAGTAAAGTGAATGAAGCTGTAAGATTCATGTACCATAAAATTAAAACATTGAAAGTGTGCAGAGTCATAGGGTTCTAATTTTACCATATTCTTGTCTGTACTTGTTATTGTTTTCTTTTTTTATTTTAGCCATCCTAGAGAGTGTGTATTATATTGCGATTGGGATTTCCATTCCCCTAATGACCGATAATATCAGGCATTTCTTCATATGCTTATTTGTAAGTTGAACATCTTCGTTGGAGAAATGTCTGTTCAAATGCTTCTCCCATTTTTTAATTGGAAGTTATTTAATGTCCTCTGGATACTAGTCCCTTATCTAATATGTAATTTGCAAACATTTTCCTCTATTCTGTGGGTCATTCTTTCATTTTCTTGATGGTGTCTATTGAATCACAAAAGGTGTAATCAAAGCTCATCAAGGTTTATTCTTATGTTTTCTTCTAAATTTCTTCTGTTTGAAATTTACATCTTTTACATCTATCATCCATTTGGACTTTTTTTTTTTGATATGATATGAGGTAGAAATTAAATTCATCGTTTTGCATGTAGATATCCAGTTGTCCTTGCACCATTTGTTGACAACACTCTCTTTGTCCATTGAATTATCTTGGTATCTAAACTTGAAAAACTCTATACATAAGAGTTAATTTCTGGATTCTCAATTCTATTCCACTGATCTAGATGTCTGTCATAACAGTAACACACTACCTTGATTACTGTCGTTTTGTGGTCATTTTTGAATTTCATTCAACTTTATTCATTTTATTTCAAGATTATTTTGATTATTCTAAGTCCTTAAAGTCCCTGCACTTTATTATGAATTTTAGGATCAAGTTGTCAATTTAATCAAGGAAAAAAAAATGAGCAAGGATTTTGATCATGATAGCATTGAATCTGTAGGTCAATATGGGGAGTGCTGATATTGAGTCTTATGATACATGAACATGAGTTAACTTCATTATTAGCTATTCTTTAATAACTTTCAATAGCATTTTATAGTTTTAGTATACAAGTTGCACTTCTTTCTTTAAATATTATTATGAATGGACTTGTTTTCTTTATTTTTTGTATTGTACATTGCTAGTATATCAAAATATACATATTTTTATATATTGATCTTATACTCTGCCATCCTGCTGAACTTCTTAATCTGTTATAATAATTTTTAGTGGATTTCTTAAAATTTTCTATATACAACATGATGTCTTCTGAAATAAAACTTTTCTTTCTTTCCAATATTAATACCTTTAATTTGTTTTTATTGCCTAATTACCCTTGCAAGTGTCTTCAGTAGACTCCAGTGTTGAATAGAAATGATGAAAATGTGTTTCTTTGTCTTATTCCTCATCTTAGAGAGAAAATATTGAGTCTCACTATTAAATACAATGTTAGTTGTGGCTTTAATATAGAGTCCCTTCATCAAGTTGAAGAAATTTCTTTCCATTACTAGTTTGTTTGATATTTTTATCATGAAAGGATTTTTCGTTTTGTCAAATATCATGTCTGTTTACATGATCATGTAGTATTTGTCTTTTATTATGTTAATATGGTATATTACATTACATTAATATTACATTAATTGATTTTTGGATGTGAAAACAACCTTGCATTTTTGGAATGAATCCTACTTGGCCATGGAATATGTAATTTATTAAGATATTGACTTCAGTTTGCTAGCATTTTGTTATGGATTTTTGCATCTGTATTCATAATGGTTATCTTCTATAGTGTTATTTTCTTATGCTGTCCTTTTCTGATTTGGGTATCAGGGTAATACTGGTCTTATAAAATGAGCTAGGAAATATCTCCTCTTCTAATTTTGAAAGAGTTTGAGAAGGATTGGCCTGAATTCTATTTTTTTTTAAGATTTTATTTATTTATTTGAGAGAGAGAGACAGTGAGAGAGAGCATGAGAGGCAAGAAGGTCAGAGGGAGAAGCAGACTCCCCGTGGAGCTGGGAGCCTAATGCGGGACTTGATCCGGGGACTCCAGGATCATGACCTGAGCTGAAGGCAGTTGTTTAACCAACTGAACCGCCCAGGCACCCTGGCCTAAATTCTTTAAATATAATTTGCCAACCATTTGTAAAGCCATCTGAGCCTGGCTTTTTTGAGAGAAATTAATTACGAAGTCAATCTCTTTATCTGCTATAGGTATCTTCAGATTTCCTAGTTTTTCTTAAGTTAATTTTAGTAGTTTTGGTAAATGGGATACTAGCCCCCTAAAAATGTTCATGCTCTAAAACCTGGGATCTAGCAAAAGAGAATCACAGATAAATTGAGTTGAAGATGTTGATATGGGGAGATTTTCCCACGATTATCCAGGTAGTAAATATACATGGTAATCATAAGGGTCTTTATTAAGGAAAGGAGACAAGAGAATCAGATAAAGAGACATGACAGTGGAAACAGGAATCCTATGGAAAGATTGGAAGATGTTATACAGCTAGTTTTAAAATGAAGGATAAGGAACTGAGCCAAAGAGTACAGGCAGCTTGTAGAATCTGGAAAAAGGGAGATGGATTTTCCTTGAGAGCCTCCAGAAGCTGTAGTACCTCACATGTTGCATTTTCATCTTATTCATTTCAAGTCAAATCTCATTTCCTTTGTGTTTCTTCATTGTTCCTGGGGTCATTTAAAAATGTGATAATTTCGGGGCGCCTGGATGGCTCAGTAGTTAAGGCCTCTGCCTCGGCTCGGGTCATGATCTCAGGGTCCTGGGATCGAGCCCCGCATCGGGCTCTCTGCTCAGCAGGGAGCCTGCCTCCTTCTCCTGTCTCTCTCTGCCTGCCTCTCTGCCTACTTGTGATCTGTCTGTCAAATAAAAAAAAAATTTAAAAATGTGATAATTTCTACATTATTTGTGAATTTCCCAAATTTCTTTCTGTTATTGATTTCTAACTTACCTGCGTTATAGTAGAAAAACAATACATTTGCATTTATTAGCATGGTAATTATTGAGATTAATTTCTCCTTGTTTCTCAGGTTGCTAGGTTTCCTTGTGTTTGCTCATTGTTTTGTTGTTGTTGTTGTTGTTAATTGTGGGCTATCTCTGAGCCAGTAATCAGCCTGAGTTGTAAACTTAAGATCTTCTCAGCTATTTTCTGAGCCTGCACCTGATAAGAGAGCAAAAGACAAGCTGAGGGCAAAAGACAAGCTGACACTCCACAAACATCTGCCCCCAGCTGGGTTATGTATAACATTCCTCAGGCACTCAGGACTGCCTAACAACAAAGACAGGGGAGAAACAAATAGTCAACTAATAAAGATCACAGTCACACAGGACATGAAAATCCACTATAGTGTGTAACCATCTTAATGATATACAAGAAAAACACAATAACAGCCTGAACTCCAGGAACCTATAGGCTCAATTTCCAATACACCTAACATCACCTTCACCTCCACAGGATAAAATCAATTACTCCTTACAATTACAATGCACATGCCCACAGGTCCTGTCCCTGTGTTTTAATAAAAACAGCTTTATGCACCATAAAACATCTTAAGAATTCTTTCTTTCTTTTTTTTTTAAGATTTTGTTTATTTATTTGACAGAGATCACAAGTAGGCAGAGAGGCAGGCAGAGAGAGGAGGAAGCAGACTCCCCGCTGAGCAGAGAGCCCAATGTGGGGTTCGATCCCAGGACCCTGAGATCATGACCTGAGCTGAAGGCAGAGGCTTAACCCACTGAGCCACCCAGGTGCCCCTCAAGAATTCTTTCTTGACCATTGTACCGATGATCCCACATCACACCTTTTCCTGGGCATGCATGGTGATTTTCAAACTTAAGTTGCTTTGGATGTCCTAATCATTAATGTCTGACTTCCAAAAGTAGGGGGTAGGGAAGAGAGAAATGAAGGGGAAGAAAAAGGTCACTCCTCTTTAAAACCTCTGGATGTCACTTGGGTGGGGGAAGGGGCTTGCAACAGTAGAGGAAGTGCAACAACAATGGCTGTCAAACCCTTAGTCTATGTCTGAGATGAAAAGCAGCATCAACAATCAGAACACAGATCCCCGATATATGAGGTCATGTCCTTTTTGCTCACGGAGGCTCCCACAATGCAATCTTTGTATAAGCTATGCAGGAACAAGGGCATAGTTATCTGCAACAGTGGTGAGGTGTGGGGAATGGATAGCCCTTGGTAAACTAAGAGTCACAATTGACTAAAATTCACCTCAATTTACCTCCTAAGCCTTCCCCTGGAGGTTCAAACTTTTAATAGAGTCCAGATTTCCAATTAGTTACATCAGATTCTGCTAGTGCTATTGTTCTGTAGCACAATTGTTGGGGCAACAGATTCTTTGTACTTTATGCTCCACCATCTTCCCAGAATTTAAAAATCTTTATTAAAAAAAAAAAAGTAACAGAATTAATTTGCTAGAAATCTACACTTATGATCTTAGTACTATTCACCCCCAGAAGAGCATTTAGAACAGACCAGGGAAATAAAAACTTCCTGTATATAATTTTTTTATTTATTTTTTTTCTTTCTTTTAAGTATGTTCCATGCCCAGCATGGTGTCCAGTGCAGGACCTGAACTCAGGACCCTGAGATTAAAACCTGAGCTTCGATCAAGAGTCAGTTGCCCAATCAACTGTCACCCAGGCACCTTGAAGACTTCATTCTTTGAATTAGGGTTGAACCTTATTGCTAATGTCACCACTGAAGTTTGTTTTTTTGTTTTTTGGGTTTTTTTTGACTTATAGACTGTAATTTGTTTAGAGGCCATAAGTTGCCTTCCTCAGGCAACTTCTGAGGAAGTTGTCATCTCCTTTCCTTGATGGTTGTTTTGCTTAGAATTTGCTCTTCCTGATTCTGACTGATGCTTATGGAAATTTTTCAATTGGTCTGAAAAAATTGTCCCAGGTTATCTCAGCTGTTCTGGATGGGCTTTACATTCTATTACTTATGGATTGGAGTAACACACTGGATGGGTGGGAATGTGATTGACTCCTGATTTAGTGACAGGTTGGTGAAGGATTCTTTCAAAGTGATTTGAATGTTTTGAAACCAGGATTGTATCTATAAGTTGGCATGGCTTCTACTTTTTTATTTATTGTTTTTAAGAAACAGTTGTTGCCTAAGAAGTGTTCCAGCAATTATCCATTCATTCATTCACACATACACAAAGAATAAAGAAAGAGAGAAAGAGAGAAAGAAAGAAAGAAAGAAGAAAGAAAGAAAGAAGAAAGAAAGAAAGAAAGAAAAGAAAGAAAGAAAGAAAGAAAGAAAGGAAGAAAGAAAGGAAAAGAAAGACGACTATGTGTGGGACACATTTTGGAGGAAACAGAAATGAGTGCTGCCTCATTTTTGCTCTTGGAGTGATCATTCAAATTTCTTTCTCATTTCTAGATTATGCTTAGAGACTTGATGTCAACTGAACGTTGTGACTCAGTGCAATGTGTGTGTATGTGTGTGTATGTTTGTTAGCTATCTAGCATTTCCTTGTTCTCTTAGAGATTCCTACAAGCTCTGAGAATGGACAACAGCATGCTGTTGGAACAAAATAAAGGTCCAGCTCATTGTATTTAGGGCAGTCATGAAAGTGGAAATAAACTGCCCACTGTTGTAGCCTTCTCATACAGTAAATTAGAAGTTATTTCTCCTAAAAACTTTACTAGCAAATAGGGTACAGTACTTTCAGGTAGTAACTTTTTAATAACCTGTACTTTGAATGTATATTTATAGTATAAAGTGGTACTTATAAGCTATTAGCATGATTTCTAGTTGTAATATTTTTTCTTACATACCAAACATGTCAGTGCAAGCAGAAAAAGAACAGGTTGTAAAGAAATTGTCTTAAAAGTAACCAAATTATAAATTATAGTTCCATTTTATCCTTCATTCATCTAAGAAATTTATCAAAAGCCTACTATTTATGAACCTTTCTTTTGTGCCAAGAAAAAAATAGGAAAGGCAAGGATAGAAGCTATATCTAAGCATTTAAAATTACAATGCACTAGGATTGAAACAAGAGGTACACACACTAAGAACGCAAAGGAAGGCCAGTTAAAAATAAATGCCATAAATACGGTTCCGAGAGTAACTGTTAAAAGAATTCAAATGAGAATAAGGCCTTTAACTGTCTTCAATTTATCCAAATGTTATTTTATTCCCAGCCCTTAATTAGGACGCTCTTTTGCAACTCATCCTATTTTTCTTAACAAAGTTAAAAAAAAAATGACTTCTTCCCAGGACTTATTCAGGGCAGCTGAATGTCAAAATTCTATGTAAATGAATTTTCTCATCTGTCAAGGGCTTCTTCCCTTTAGAGAAAGAGTTGTTGTTTGTTTTTTTTTTTTTCCCCTCTTGCATGTTCCCAATTTAATCAAAGGAAATCTTTGAATTGCCATCTATAGTTACATTTCTCTTCTTGATTTTTTTCTCCCCTCATGGAAGCAACTCAGATTTTAATTATACAGTTCATTTTATATAAACCGAATTAGCTCTTTGTGTTTCTATATGAGAAATGAAGATAATTGATGAAACTTGCCCTCATTAGCTTTTTTTTTTTTAAGATTTTATTTATTTGACAGACAGAGATCACAAGTGGGCAGAGAGGCAGGCAGAGAGAGATGGGGAAAAAGGCTCCCCGCCGATCAGAGAGCCTGATGCAGGGCTCAATCCCAGGACCCTAGGATCAGTGCCAGAGCCCAGAGCAGAGGCTTTAACCCACTGAGCCACCCAGGTGCCCCGCCCTCATTAACTTTTAAATATTTCTTTCAATTCTTTATTTTTTACAAAAAGAATGAAATATGCACTTCAAGATCCCATAGCATGCTAGATGCTCAGTATGTTTTTTATTTTATCAATATTCTATTATTTTAATATGGAGTAATGAAATATTTAATTTTTAGTTTGAAGTATTAATAACTTTTAAAAATGTAGACTTATGTTTTAAAGAACAAAATAAAGTGGTTTCTCATCTCATTTCTACATTTTGAGATATCTAGCCAAATTATGCTAATTTTATTTCTAAATGAGGATATATTTAGCACATAATTGGCAGTTTATAAATTCCCCCCATGGATTCAACAGGTTAAACTGTTAATCAAAGGAGGTTTTTTTTGTTTTTGTTTTGTTTTTCTATACAGCATTTAGGTTAGTATCAAGTAGAATGATTTCAGGCATACTTCATGTAATCATTCTTGGGATAAATGTGGTGAAGTAAGGAAAATAACATCTATCAAACACTGATCACATACCACATATTGTTGTCATCATTTATTGGTTAAGATGGCTTTGTTTGTGAATATTAGCAAATCTTGATTCTATTTAAACTGAAGAAAAAATTACTACCTCCATAACAAAATGTTTAGAGTTACGTGGTTCCAGCAACGGTTAATTAGGTGATCGATGATAACTGAAGGAATCTCAACCTTTCTCTGTCATTTTTAGTTTGATATTATATGTAGGCTCATAGAAATTGGCTGGAGTATCCGCAGGCATTATATCCAGAAATTTAAGCATATCTGGAAATACAATTTATGGAGACTAACTTTTAGGCAGAAGAAACTTTCTCATAACTCCTCTGCATATTGACCTTCATATTTGCTGCCCAGATTGGGTCAGATGCTTAGTTAGGGCTATACTAGTCACTGGCAAGCAAAATGAGGATACCATGGTTGGAGTGTATCAATTAGAAATGACCCTTAAAAAAAAAATTAAAAAAAAAAATTAAAAAAAAAAAAAAAAGAAATGACCCTTAATTCTGGAATAAGGATTCACTCCCTCAAAGCACATTTCTTTGCAGAGGAGTGTGGATGTCTATACAATACTGGGCTTCAATGAAAGGAGGAAGAACAAGTAAATGACAGAGGTACAGTAACAGATGTGTGCTGTAGCAATTTAGAGTACCATAAATTTCTTCATCCAATCTTCCTATGAGTTCTAAAATGTACGTTCTTCACAATATAGAAACTGAGGCTTGAAATATATAATTTCTTCCATATAATGAAGCTATAAAATTACTGGAAAGGGATTAGATTTTGTTCAACTCCAGAGCTAATCCTAGGTAAAGTTAACAGAAATTGTGAAGTTTTTCTGCTTTTTCCAGCTCTTCTTTTCTAAAATCATTTAACCATTACATCTTCGGGGAGAAGATTTTCTCTTTTATGCCAAAGCAAATCAAACAAACAAATGACCCTGTATTTTTTTGGATTCAGTTTGTATTCAAAATGTTTATAGGAGAAACAAAAACTCTAGCATCTTAAGTTACATCAGCAAAAGAATAAAAAACTGATGAAGATAAAATTTTGTTATCTACTCACTGATAATTTAAGAGTGCTCTGGGGATGAGAGGATTAATATCATGGCTTAGTTCAAATAATTAAAGCTAGAAAATAATCAAGGATCAAGCTTGCTGAGTCTTTCAAATTGAAAAAGACCTGCCAGGACTGGTCTTTTCTATTTGGGAGTTTAATATGTTGGATCTAATTACAAGCAAAAGCAGGATACAAAGACAGGATGACAACAATTTAGAGAAGGTGTTTTCTTTTGTAAACGTCAAACCCCAGCAAAGTATAAGAAACATCACATGAAGTGAGGCCTTTGCCAAGGCATTAAATCAAACATATAACCAAGGTTCCCATGCCAGATGGAGCGGATTGAGGTGGTAAGCATTCATGTTTATTATTTTGGAAATAAACGGGAGACTGGGGTATGTGTGTTTTGTGTGTTTGTGACTGTGTGTGTGTTAGTTAAATAAAGAACAATATAAGAGCCTTCCAAACCCTTACCATCCTGATTATAACTTCAAACTTTAAATAAGATTTTTTTTATCTGCCTTATCTCGTCTCCTTGCCCTAAAGTCTCTGACTGGAGGGCCCAGGAGAAAAAGTACAAAAAGAAGAGGGAAAAACAGACTAGACCCATCTTTTTCAACCCAGGCTTCTAAGCCTAGTTAAGGGAGAAGAGTGAATATTTAAAGCTAAAAAGAGGTTAGAACTTGTTTTAGATTATCTTAAATGGTTTCATGAGTTAAAAAGAGACTTTGTCAATTCCATAAAGTGAAAATAAATGTTACTTGATTTAGTAGAGATGGCATTAAGGAGAGGAATAATGAAATAACTACTGTTATAGGAAGAATAAAGCTATGCCATGGTATCATCTCACTGTATTCAGATCATTCAATAAAATGCTTATAGGTACAATGTCTGGCTTTAATGAAACATGTTGGTTAAATAATGGAAAGAGATTCTTAAAACCAAAGCAGGGTTTTATTTATGCAGGCACAATTCAAGGCTGTTTATCATGTCTAGAGACCTATTATCAGATAAACACAAATACCTAATAAAATCTAATGGTACAGACAGTTTATATTAGAATAAATGAGATAACAAATTTTGAATGTTGACATAGAGGGTATCATGCTTAGCGAAATAAATCAATCGGAGAAAGACAACTATCATATGATCTCCCTGATATGAGGAAGTGGAGATGCAACATAGGGGGTTAAGGGGGTAGGAGAAGAATAAGTGGAACAAGATGGGATTGGGAGGGAGACAAACCATAAGTGACTCTTAATCTCACAAAACAAACTGAGGGTTGCTGAGGGGAGGGGAGATGGAGAGGGGGGAGGGGGGAGTGCCGTGAAGTGTGTAAACCTGGCGATTCACAGACCTGTACCCCTGGGAATAAAAATATATTATATGTTTATAAAAAATAAAAATTTAAAAAAAACAAAAAACAAAAACAAAAAAAAAACTCAAATCCCATGACTTACTTAGTGGATATTTGAGTGGGACATATTTTGAGAAGCTCTCACTGAAAACTTTTTTTGCAGATGAATAAATTAGATAAGGAGAAAGAGAAAAAAAAATTTAGGTGAATTTCACCAATTTTAGCTTGTTATTTTCCTCTCCTCTTCCTTTTCTCTTTTCTTTATATATCCTGCCTTTTGTTGTTTTTTTCCCCTTCTGCTTTTTTTTTTTTTTTTCTTAAATTTTCTGGGGAAAAAAGACATAAATTCTGAATCTGTGTTTGAAGGCAACTTGGTTACTTTAGACATGTTCAAAATCCTACTCATCAGTGCCACTTACCCTGTAAATGAGAGGCCTCAGAGACCAAAACATCTTAGAAGCAAGCAAATTCAGAATTTTTTTTCTCATGTCACAGTTTTATATCATCTAATTTTATGTTATATTTTGAGGTGTGTTTTTGTTTGTTTGTTTGTCTTTCTGGTGCATAAAACAATAGTAGTTTATTAAGTGAAGATACAGAAAAATTCTCAAGAGTGAGAGGGGTCCCGACAGGGTTGCCGAGAACGTTTTTTTTCTTAACAATAAGATTTTGACCAAAATTAATTGTGTCTGCCAGACTCCTGGACTTTTTTTTTTTTTTTTAATTTTTTCCCTCCAGAATAACATAAAGAGTATTTAGGGTTATCATGGATACAAATAAACCCATAACATCAGTGTTTTTAAACAACAACAACAACAACAAAAATATATATGTTGCTCAGCATATTTTTGCCCTTAACTCCAAATTCACATTCATTACCTCATCCTAGAAGCCCTAGTGTGACCTAGCCTCTTCCTGGCTCACCAGCCTCATCAGACCTTCGTGTATGCTTTCCTTGGTAACTGGGCTACATCTACACTGGGCATCTGGAAAGGCTCTAGGTAACATCAATATGCAAATCTTCTTCCTGCCTTGGAGGGTTTGTTTTTTTTTTTTTAAGATTTTATTTATTTATTTGTCAGAGAGAGAGAGTGAGAGAGAGCAAGCACAGGCAGACAGAGAGGCAGGCAGAGGCAGAGGGAGAAGCAGGCTCCCCGCCGAGCAAGGAGCCCTATGTGGGACTCGATCCCAGGACGCTGCATCGTGACCTGAGCCGAAGGCAGCCGCTTAACCAACTGAGCCACCCAGGTGTCCCAATGCCTTGGAGGTTATATACATGTTGTTCCATCTGCTTGGAATATTTTTTTTCCCTACACTCTTTACATTTGCTCTAGGAGTACTGTTCTTTGCATTCATGGAATGTGTTACAATTTGTAATTATGTGTACTATGTCTTTGCTTACAGGTCTATCTCATTACATAAGGTCAAACTTATTTAATCATACAGAGAAAAAATGGATCTACTATCTGTGAGGATTTATATATTTACATATGTATTTATATATTTGTACAGGCACCAGAATTCTAGAGTGTGTCTATATATATTTACCTTCTGAAGCATAAACAAAAATAGGCTTACAAAAGGATAATAAAAAAATGTATGCAAACCAAAGTTCTAATACTTTCTTCTATCCCAGTAAATTGTGTTATTCTCTGGGCAAACGCCTCCCAATTGGGAAGAGCCTGCCCTCATTATAAGCAGACTCATTTCTGCTTACTTAATACTGCATTCTCAATGTCTCTGTTTTACATAAAGTAGGAACACAGTTGGTGACTATCGAACACATGCATGAATAAGTAAATCAATGATTCTTTATGCCAAAGCTTAGCAATAAGAAGGTGGGGAGGTGAGATAGTATAAAACTTCTAAAATTAAGATAAATATTGGTTAGTTTTTTTGTTTGTTTTTGCTTTAAGATTTTATTTATTTATTTGACAGAAAGAGAGAGAGAGAGGGAACACAAGCAGGGGGAGTAGGAGTTGGAGAAACAGGCTCCCCACTGAGCAGGGAGCCTGATGTGGGACTTGATCCCAGGACCCCAGGATCATGACCTGAGCCAAAGGCAGATGCCTAACGACTGAGCCACCCAGGTGCCCCATGTTTGTTAGCTTTAATATTTCTTTCTATCAGTTCATTTCGTGGTGTTTTAGTTAGATTTCCATTTTTGGTCTATACACAGCAGATACCAGTGGTAGAATGCTAGTCTTGTGGGAACGTAAATATTCACTTCACAAAAGTCCTTGGAGTTAAAAGGTAATGTTTGTCTTCTGTTTTAGAAGTTGGTTTCCTCATCAAACAGATCATTGAGGGATGGTGGGAAAGAATCAGAGGCCAGATTAATTCAGACAAAATCCATTAAGTAAAATGTATTTAATTAATAAGCTTTATTTTAAAAACATCACTGAATTCACAGGAAAATGGAGTGGAAAGCACAGAGTTCCCATATATGCCCTGTCCACATACAAGCATAATTCCCCCACTACTGCCATCTCTCACTACAGTGGTGCGTTCATTACAATACATGAACCTACACTGATACACCATTATCACTCAAAGCCCACAGTTTACATTAAGGTTCACTCTTGGTGTCATATATCCAAGGGTCTAGATGAACGTATGCTATATAATCAGCATTATAGTAACAGAAGAGTTTCACTGCCCTAAAAATTATCTGTACTCCTCTGTCGCTGCTAACTCTTAGCATCTGATCTTTCTATTGTCTCCACAATTTTGTCTTTTCCAGAATGCTATATAGTTGGAATCATACAGTAAGTAGCCTTTTCAGATTGTCTTATTTTACTTCGTAATATGCATTTAAGTTTCCTCCTTGTCTTTTCATGACTTGGAAGCTCATTTCTTTTTAGTTCTGAATTATGTTCCATTGTCTGAATGTATCACAGTGTATTTATCCATCTTTCTGTTAAGTACATTGTAGTTACTTCCAACTGTGGGCAACTATGAATAAAACTCCTGTACACATCCACGTGCAGGTTTTCTGTGGAACTGAGTGTTCTGCTTTGAGTAAATACCAAGGAGTGTGATTGCTGGGTTGTGTGGTGAGAAGATAGTTTTTTAAGAAACCACCAAACTCTCTTCCAAAGTAGCTATAGCTGTACCATTTTGCAGTCCCACTAGCAATGAATGAGACTTCTTGTTGCTTCACATCTGTGTCAGCATTTGGTGTTGTCAGTGTTTTGGATTTTGACCATTCTAATAGATGTGTAATGATATCTCACTGTTGTTTTAACTTGCAATGCATTAATGACATAGGCCACTAAAATGTGTTTTCGTATGCTTACTTGACATCTATCTATATATCTTTTTCAGTGAGAAATCATTAAAAACTTCTCTTTTTTTTAAATCAAATTGTTCATTTTGTTATTGTTGAATTTTAAGAATTCTTTGTGTATTTTGGGTAACAGTTCTTTATCAGATGTGTCTTTTACAAATATCATCTTCTAGTCCCTAGCTTGCTTTGTTATTCAGTTGACATTATCTTTGGAAGAACATGAGTTTTTAATTTCACTGAAGTCCAGCTTCTCAGCTGTTCCTGTCATGAATTGTGTGTTTTACTGTGATCTAAAAAGTCATCACTATGCCCAATATCTTCTAGATTTTCTCCTGTATTATCTTCTAGGAGTTTTCTAGGAGTTTTCTGATTTACATTTAGGTCTATAGTCCATTCTGAGTCAATTATTGTAAAGTCCATGTCTAGATTCGTTATTTTGTATATAGGTGTCCTGTTGTTCTAGCACCGTTTGTTGAAAAAACTATCTTTGTTCCACAGTTTGCCTTTGCTCTTTGTCAGAGATTGGTTAGGTTTATTTATGTGAGTCTATTTTGGGGTTCTCTATTCTGTTCACTGATTTTTCTATCCTTTTGTCAATGCCGTATTGTCCTGATTACTGTAGCTTTAAAGTCTTGAAGTGAGGTAGTGTCCGTTTTCTGACTTTGTTCTTGTCCTTAAATATTGAACTGGTTCTTCCAGGTCTTTTGCCTCCCCCTACAAACTGCAGTATCAGTTTGTTGATATCTACAAAATAACTTTCTAGGATTTTGATTGGGATTTCATTGAATGTATAGTTTATGGTGGGAAGACCTGAAATCCTGACAATGTTGAGTTATCTGATCTGTGAACATGGAATGTCTCTCCACTGTTTAGTTCTTTGATTTTGTTCATCAGTGTTTTTTATCTTTCCGCGTATAGATCTTGTACATATTTTGTTAGATTTACATCTAAATATTTTATTTTTGGTGTGCTAGTACAAATGGCATTTCATTTTTAATGTCAAATTTTAGTCATTCATTAGTGCTGTAGTTCGAGGCCTTTTTTTTAAATTAATTTTAATTTAAAAAATTATTTAATTTAAATTTAATTTTATTTCATATTGTTTTTGCATGGATAATTTTGTCATCTATGAATCAAGATAGTTTTATTTGCTCCTCCCTGATTTGTACGCATTTTATTTCTTTTTCTTTTCTTATTATATTAGTTTGAGTTTCCAGTAAAATCTTGAAAAGGAGTGGTAAGAATAGGCCTGCTGCTTAGTTTCTGATCTAAGTAAGAAAGGTTTTATTTTCTCACCATTTGGTATGACGTTAGGTGTAGGTTTTCTGTAGATGTTCTTTATCAAATTGAGGAAGTTCCCCTTCTATTCCTAGCTTCCTGAGATATTTTACTTGGATTTTGTCAAATGCTTTTCTACATTTATTGATAAGATTATGTGATTTTTCTTCTTCGGCCTATTGATGTGACAGATTGAATTAACAGATTTTCAAATGTTCAACAGGATTTCCAGCACCTGGAAAAATCCCAATTTGTTGTGGTGTATAATACTTATTATACACATTAAATTTGTTTTGCTAATATTTTCTTGAGGATTTTTATATTTGTATTGTTGTGTAGTTTTCTTGTAATGTCTTTGCCTGGTTTTGATATTAGGTTATGCGGGCCTCATGGAATAAATTGAGAAGTATTAACTCCGTGTCTACCTTCCAGAAGAGATTGTAGAAGTGGTAAACTTCTTCCTTAAATGTTTGGTAGAATTCACCAGTGAACCTATGGGCCTGATGATTTTTCTTTGGGAAATTATTAATTATTTATTTCATTTACTTAATAGGCATGGCCTACTCAAAGTGTTTATTTCTTTTTATATGAATTTTGGCAGATTGGGTTTTCAAGGAATTGCTCCTTTTCATCTAGGTTACAAATACATGGGCATAAAGTTGTTCATAGTATTCCTTTATTTTCCTTTCAGTATCCATGAGATCTGTGGTGATGTCCCCTCTTTCATTTCTGGTATTAGTAATTTGGGTCTTTTCCCTTTTTTTTCTTAGCCTGGTTAGAGGTTTATTGATTTTATTGATCTTTTTAAAGAATTGGTTTTCAGATTTTTTGATTTTCCCTGTTGATATCCTGTTTTCAGTCGCATTGATTGCTGCTGTAATTTTTACTACTGTCTTTTTTTCTGGTCACTTTGGATTTAATTTGTTCAGTTTCAGTTTTCAAAATGAAAGATTAGTGAGGCCTGGGTAGTGCAGTGGGTTAAGCCCCCAACTCTCTTTCTCTGAGCTCAGGTACTGATCTCAGGTTTGTGAGATCTAGCTCAGCACTGGGCTCTGCACTCAGCTTAAAGCTCTCTACTTCTGCCCCTCTCTTCACTTTCTAAAATAAGTAAATAAATATTTTTTTAAAGTTTTAATTAAAAAAATTATTTATCTATTTGAGAGAGAGTGAGCATGAGTGGCAGGGGGAGGGCAGAGAGAGAGAGGGAGAAGCAGACTCCCTGTAGAGCAGGGAGCCAGACATGGGGCTCCATCCCAGGATCCTGAGATCATGACCTGAGCTGAAGGCAGATGCTTAACCAATTGAGGCTCCCACGTACCCCTAAGTAAATAATCTTGAAAAATAAAAGGAAAGCTTAGATTATTGATTTTACATTGTATTCTTTATTTAGTGAACCGATTGCTTTGTTTGGGAGAATGAAGTAAATTTAAACATGAGCATTATCCTCCCAAGAAATTTCTAAAGAAAATAAATTATATATCCATGTCTTTTAGAAACAATAGCTTTCATTTGCATGCACACTCTTTTAAGTCACTTGCAAACATTTCAGCTCATTTGATCACTTTGATTTTCAAAACAATGTGAATAAGATGACATTATCTTCTGTTCTTATCTCTGTCTTAATATCTCTGTTTCCTCCAAGTATGTAAAAGATAAAATAACCAAATAAGAGATTATGTTTGACTTACTCTGAGGTAAGCATGGTAGAGCATTTCATTTTAATTTCATCTGAATGTTCGTTTATTAACTATTGAGAAGATCATAGAGAAGATTTGAGGTCTCATTAAATACTGCTTAACTTTGATGGCATACATCTTTCCAACCAACTTCTGATGCCAACTGCAATCTAGGCTATTAGACTAGTTATGCAAATTAAAAGAGAGCAGAGCTAACATGAAAGGAAAACACCTTTGATTATTTTATTTACTAAGCTGTTTGGAGTTTTGTACAAAGTAGAGAATGCAAATACCTCCCAAATTTGTGCTGAGATGATTGCAAGTGATGAACACACATGCATATGTGTGCACACGTACACACACACCCCATTTAATTAACGGGTTTGAAAAGTTATTTTAAATTTTAGACTCTCAAATTCGCTTTTCGACATCTCTGTTTTATTAGCTTGGGGTTTGCTATAGATATTCTGGCACTATAATCTTTTCCTCTTGCATTTCATTCAAAATATACATTTCAGTGAAAGTTATAAAATATAAGTTAAACATATAGACAAGCTTATTGTGTTGTATTATTTAGAATGTCTTTTTATCTGTCAGCACTCAACCAAAGAAGCAGAACTAACAGGAGATATCTATATCTATATCTATATCTATATCTGTATCTGTATCTGTATCTGTATCTATATCTATATCTATCTATATCTATGTATCTATCATCTATCTATCTATCAGTTACCATTTATCCATCTCAAGGGATTTGATAAAGGGAAGTGACTTAGTCAACTGTAGAAGCAGTGAACCTGCCTCTGAAAGACTTGTCTCTTTGTCTGATTCTGGAGCTTAAAGCTCTCAGGATGGGTAATTAGGAAGGGAGTATCTGTAGGGGGCAGCTCAGCAACAGGTGCTTGAACTCCACCAGAATGGACTGGAACCTTGATCCATTCTTGTCGCTTCTCACCTTGGTGATAAAGATACCCTGCAGAGGTCATAGAGCTAAACACACACAATGGGCCTAGGAATCAGAGAAGCCAAAAGGAAATCAAGTATAGCTAAAGCAGTGGCAGGCCCAGCTTCTGTTTCACATCCAAGACATCAGCAACCACATGTGTGCATTAGAAAATAGCCATGAGGCATTTAAAAAAATTACTTACTTAAGACAGAGAACACACAAGCAGGGGGAATGGCAGAGAGGGAGACAAGCATAGTGGGGAGACTGACAAGGGGGCTTAATGCCAGAACCCAGGATCTTGACTTGAGCCAAAGTCAGATGCTTAACCAGCTGAGCCACTCAGGCATCCCTTCCCTTCCACTTTTATAATCTTAAGCAATCTGACCTTGTGACCCTTGTGGCTTACCCAAAATAGAAACATATGAGAGACAGAAAGAGCCATATCCAGATATATTTAGTACAAATTATCACATCTTCACAAATTACATTACAAAGCCATTTTACAGTATTTAATATTTGTTTTAGAAATGGTCAACACTGATACCAATTCCTAATATATCTTGTGTGTGTTGAAAAAAATGGTACTGGTTTTTATTTAATACACATATAAGGTGAAATAGAAATACACAGAAGCAGAAATCTTTGTATAATGCTTGCCTTCTCTCTTATCTTAGATTTTCTTTTCCAGTTTGTTTTATCCTAAAACTATACACTTTTTTGAGAAAATCTTTTCCTTAGTTTTTTATTTTGAAGATTTCAAAGCCATGGAATAGTAGAATGAACAGCACAAAGAACGCAGGTATTCCCTATACCTAAATTCATACTTGACAATGCTTGCTTTATCATGTTCTCTTAATTGCCCACTTCTCACTACACACACACACACACACTCTCTCACACACACTTACACACACATTTCTTCTTGTGCTTGATTTGAGTCATGAATTTGTAAACATTATGATACTTCACCTCTAAATACTTCAATATCAATCTCATAAGAGGTAAGGGTATTCTTTTGTAATTGAATTGCTTTGTCTATCTATCATCTATCTAATCTATATAATATACATAATCTTATACATACATAATTATAATAATCACCCATTTGAAATTGAGCATTATTTAATATTGTTTCTAAATATATAACCCATATTAAATATCCTCCAATTGTTCCTAAATATCCTTTATAGCTTTACTTCACCTAATTTTCCCTGATATAACATCCTATTAAGGATCATGTAGCACATTTAATCATTATGTGCCTTTGGTTTTCTTTAATGTAGGACTTCTCTCCTGCTTTTTTTGGGGGGGGGAGGATTCTATCATGCAAACCTTTAAAAGTTAAGAGTAGTTTTTAAAAAGAGCCCTCAATTTAGGTTTGTGTGATGTTTGAATTTTGGGGGAAAGTATATTATAATGAGGCATTTTTGTGTGGTATTAGACTTTAGATAAATGTAAATTTTTATTGATGAGTGAGGGCATGGAAGTCCTATATAATACATTTCATGGAAAGCGTCTGTCTTTGTCTTCTGGTTTTATCTTATTTTTCCCTCAGCTACTAGGTTTGCAAGTGACAACAATAACTGAATATTTTCCATTTCAGCTATATTTAAAAAGCTAATTATAGCTATAATTCTATATGATTATCAGGGTTTTCATTGGTGATGTCATTGTTGGGAGGATAACCTTTCTTCTGTGTCTCATATCCTGTAGCATTTACATTGCATTCTAAAGTAGACTCTGAACAGAATTATATTTATGCTTGTATTTAGATTTTTTTGGCCATTATAAGTAAAAAGTGAGCAATCAAATCTATCCATTCTCTTTTACAGATAGGACAACTAAACTGTAAGAGATTAAATAATGTGTCAGGAGAAACATTATTAAAAAATAAATAAAATGTTTAACATCATCTTTCATAATAAGGATTTTTACTTATGTTTTAAGATTTTCTCATTTTTGTCTCAAAGTGAAATGTAGGTGTTAAAGTTTATAGACTATAAATTAATGTGAGAGTACGTAGTGAAATCAAGTCAAAGTTAAGCAGTAATATTTGTTTTACCCTTGCTATGGCATCTATTTTGAGAGTGTGGAAGGTGAAGGAAGAAGTGGTGCTCTTAAAAGATCAAATTAATAATGCATTATATAATAATATTTGTTAGGTATATGTTGATTTTAAATCATTTTAAAAGATTCTAAATTCATAATATCCTTTAGTACCAATGAACATAGAAAAAAGAGAGCTATTATCAATTTGGAGAGATGGTAAATATTTTGCTTTTTAGAAAATATCTATTTGCAAAATCTTGGAAACCTTATTCTATGTTAATTTATAAAGGGTCACATATTTTGCTTTATTTTAATTTAAAGCAATTTATTTCTATACAGGTAATAAATGAACATCCATGAAAATCTCCAGGGTACAAAAATGATACCGTTTGCCAGTCACCTCCTTCTCCCCGGAAGCAACCATTTCCCTGTTTCTTACATATCCTTCCAGAGGTAATTAAGCTTTTACAATCACATATATTTAACTGATAAACCTAGGAAAGCCTACATGATGAATTAAAATACTGGTTTGAAAATAGTGCATGCCTTCAGTTTCTCCAGTAGCTCCCGTAACTTTACCTCTTTGGTCTTCCAAGTCCTAGTATACCCTCATCTTCCCTTATAAAAGCAAATGAAGCAATTATGTCCAGCATGGAAGGACACCCAGGATACTTTCTGGTGATCTGGTGTACCCATCTTGACTGGTCTCCAATGTCTTGTTTCACATTCACTAAGCTTTATCTATAATATCAGCTGAAGTCAATAGACATTTCTGTGAAATCTTCAAATCACTTCAACCTAATACCATCTTGCCTTATTGATTCTGTATCTCTTCTGTTTTGATTTTCTTGTCATACCTCTTATTTAGTGAAATGTGCCTGACATATGTTTTCTAAGATCTATAGCTACAAGACTTCATTTTTTCATTGTTTATGTTGATAGAACTGCATTACTACACTGTCACATGTGTATTAATATCATGTGACCTTGTTTGTACCTTAGACTGATAAGGTCTAGAGAAATCTGGTTCACATATTTATTTTTCTTAGAATTAGAAGTTTTCAAAGAATGGGGTGCCTGGGTGGCTGTTGGTTGAGCATCTGGCTCTCAGTTTCAGCTCAGTTGTGGTCTCAGGGTCATGGGATGGAGCCCTGTGTTGGAATCTGAGCTCAGTGGGGAGTTTGCAGGAGATTCTCTCTCCCTCTCACTCTTCCTTTGCCCCTCTCCCCACTTGTGCTTGCACACACACTCTCTCTCAAATAAATAAATCTTTTTTTTTAAAGTTCTCAAAGAATATAAAAAAAGTGAAACTTTATCCTCAAATCCTGTTAGAATATACTCACAGAACTATTATTCTCACAAAAACTCATAAAAACTCTATTATTCTAAAACTTTTAGTTCAAAAAGAACAAGGTATTTTCACTGATAATAGTTTAACACTGGCACTATTTGATCATTTTTAAGTGATAAAGTTTCTACCTTGGAAAATTGTGACACAAAGGAGCACTTGACATCAGAAAAGGTACCAATGCTTCATGAATACTACGTCTTAGCTTCTCTAGAATCAACTTTTCTCCTTAGTTTATATGAAATGCTTTAAGACTTTCTTTTTAAAAGAAAGAGTTTACTTGTCCCTTTCACATACATTTCATATATTTTCATAAAATACCGTGATATAATTTTAACTGGGCATTGATCTATGTAAAATATTTATACATTTTTCTCTAAATCAAAAAGGAAGAAAAGATACTATCCTAAGGAATTTTCATCATAGATATTATGCAAATATATATAGGGCCTAATGTATACTAGACGTGTAGTCAGGACACATCTGTGGAATAAAATTTAAGAATTACAGGGTCTTGGGACACCTGGGTGGCTCAGTTGATTAAGCCACTGCTTTCAGCTCAGGTCATGATCCCAGGATCCTGGGATTGGGTCCCACCTAGGGTTCCTTGTTCAGCGGGGAGCCTGCTTCTCTCTTTGCCTCTGCCAGCCACTCTGCCTGCTTGTGCTCTATCTCTTTCTCTCTATCTGACAAATAAATAAATAAAATCTAAAAAAAAAAAGAATTACAGGGTCTTAGATTAATAGCTAACTAAGGAAAGGAAAAAAAAAATCCACTCTAGAAATATATGATCTCAAACTAAGCCTGTCAGTTTGTCTAAAATTAAACTCTGGTTAACAAGACTGTGCAATCCAAAATTACAAGCCACACAAGGAAAATGAAGACAGTGAGTACCGACAGATGTTTCATGAAGTTTGGTTACAAAGAGAGAACCTGAGCATTAGAGAGATAAGTGATAATGAAGACAGAGACAGAGACAGGGACAGAGACAGGGGTAGAAACAGAGGTGATAGGGAGAGGACAGAAAGGAGAGGTGCTATATGAATGTTTATATTTTCCCCAAATTCATATGTTAAAATACTAATCCCCAATGTGATGACATTAAGTGGGTTTTAAGGGTGGTGATTAGGTCACAAGGATGAAGCCCTCAAGAATGGCGTTAGTGTCCTCATAAGAGACTCAAAAGCAAAAACACATGGTTCGTAAGTGTGCAGACATTCAAACAAGGCAGAAAGGAATCAAATGATAGTTATAGAGAAGACCAATTGGAAGATTTTAGACAACTAATTTAATGCCTCTGGGCCTTCATTTCATCATACGTAAAATGGATCTGATGATATGACCTGGTCCTATGATTATGAAATAAGTAATATTTATAAGACATTTGGAAGAACATTTGGTACATAGAGAGTACTATGTGTTTGTTTAAAAATAATTGCAGGGATGCCTGGGTGGCTCAGTTGGTTGATTGACTGACTCTTGATTCGGTTCAGGTCATGATCTCAGGGTCATGGGATCGAGCCTCGCTTCAGGCTCTGTGCTTGGTGTAGAGTCTACTTTCAGATTTTCTCTCCCTCCCACTCATTCTCTCTCTCTCTCAAAAAACTGAATAAATAAAATCTTAAAAAAATTGCAAACACTGAAATTCTTTTATCAATTTAATATTTTTGTTTTGGAATAAGAACTTGTCAACTTTGAACAATTTCATACCACCTTGTTTACTAAATTTTTTAGTTCCTCTCTTTGGTTTTAATAATTGGGACCTTTTAACCTTTTAACCTCTTATATAAAGACTTGGAAGAAATATTTGTTTATTAGGCAACATTGATTAAATAAAAACATAACACAAGCCAATTAAACATTCACCTAATATTCATCTCCTCCACCCAATGTAGGATACATCTATGGTCCAGACATTCTCTTCAGGCTGATATGACAAGCCATGGATATGATTAGTAAATTCTCCCTATGAGTTAGATAGCATTTGGTCCCTTTTTTTTTTTGTTCATTTGTTTATTTTTCTATTAGAGTATTGATGGAGCACAAACTTAGTTTTCAAAGTGTGATCTAAGCAGCCAAAAGATGTACCACACATCCAAAACTTAATCTTCTTATTGTACTCTTTCCCTCTATGCTTATGGTTTGTTTACTGGAGACAAATATAGTTCTAAATAATAAGGCTATTACATCATCGACTGGTTTTTCCTAAGTTTCAATCAGAAGAATGGCAAATGCTTGTATGTGCAGGTGCACGTGTGTGTGTGTGTGAAAGAGTGTATCTGTGTGTGTGTGTGTGTGTGTGTGATTACATATATGCATGTGGGTTGTTAGCATCTGATGTGAAGTTATCTATGATTTCTGATATATTTAATTATTTCTTGGGAGTGTCTGGGTGGCTCAGTAGGTTAAAGCCTCTGCCTTCGGCTTGGGTCATGATCCCAGGGTCCTGGGATCCAGCCCCACATCGGGCTCTCTGCTCATCAGGGAGCCTGCTTCCCTCCCCTCTCTCTCTGCCTCTTTTTCTGCCTCTCTCTCTGCCTACTCCTCTGCCTACTTGTGATCTCCGTCTGTCAAATAAATAAATAAAATCTTTTTATTTTTTATTTTTATTTTTTTTTATTTTTATTATTTTTTAAAGATTTTTATTTATTTATTTGACAGAGAGAGATCACAAGCAGATGGAGAGGCAGGCAGAGAGAGAGAGTAGAGGGAAGCAGGATGTCCGCTGAGCAGAGAACCCAATGCGGGACTCGATCCCAGGACCCTGAGATCATGACCCGAGCCAAAGGCAGCGGCCCAACCCACTGAGCCACCCAGGCACCCCTCTTTTTATTTTTTAAATATTTTATTTATTTATTTGACAGATGGAGATCACAAGTAGGCAGAGAGATAAAGGGGGAAGCAGGCTCCCCACTGAGCAGAGAGCCCAGTGTGGGGCTTGATCCCAGGACCCTGGGATCATGCCCTGAGCCGAAGGCAGAGGCTTAACCCAAATAAATAAAATCTTTTAAAAAAATTTTTAAAAAGTATTTCTTTTTTTTTTTTAAAGATTTATTTTATTTATTCTAGAGAGTGAGCCAGTGCAAGTGGAGGGAGAGGCAGAGGAAGAGGGAGAGAGTCCTCAAATAGATTCCCTACTAAGCACAGAGCCTTGTGCAGGACTCATTCCCACGACCCTGAGATCATGACCTGAGCCAAAACCAAGAGTCCAGTACTTAACCAACTGAGCCACCCAGGCACCCCCTGACATAGTTTAAACAAACAACACTAACAAACTAAATATATATATTTTTTTTTTTTTCATTCATTTCTCTTCTTCCGTGGTAATGTGGCAGATATGGTTCCAGGCACTCTTCTGAGATCTTTATAAATAATAACTCCATATACTTCTCATAACAATCCTATAAGGTATACTATTATCATCTCCATTTTACATATGATGAAACAAGCACAGGGAGGTTCAGTATATTTCTCCAAATTCAACAGCTGGTAAGACATGGAGCTAAGCCTTGATTCACGGCAGCGTACTCCATAGTTTGCCTTCTTTGATTACCAAAAAAATAAAAAATTAAAAAAAAAAGTAGAAGAAGAATATGAGCTTACCACAGGGCTACACCACCCTTCCCTTCCTGCCTCCACCCCTCCACCAATACATTTATAGTCTCTTTTACAGCTAATTAGAACCATAGGGCGGAATTTTGACCAATGGAATGTGAGCAAAACTGATGTGTGTTCATCAATAAAGTTTCAGTTAAGGAAGATGAATGAGCTCTAAAAATCTGTGGTACAACATTGTACTGATAGACAAGATAATGTATTGCACACTTAAAAATTTAAAAGGGTAGACCTCATGTTAAGTGTTCTTACCACAATAAAATAAAATAGTGCTATTTCTGGGTCTTACCTTTCAAGAGAGGGGGTTCACCCTTGTCTTGATTTGCTTGCTCCTTTCTGCTTCTGGAATTGATGGTGGCAGCTGAAACATTTATTATGGATGAGGAAATGGATGCCACAAGTTGAAGATGGAAAACCCATAAGATATAAGTAATCTAGGACCTTGATGTTTGTCTATTGCTTACCTAGACTTTAAACAAAGGAATCATAAAATTTTGTCAAGTTTAAAATGGTGTTTTATGAAACTGACCCTAAGCCCTCAATAATGAAGAGGTAATAACAATAGTTTCTGCAGGAACAACACATACTTTAGTAATCATTTTACCTTATTTTAAGTGTGCAAGTTATAACAAGTTTATCTGGCTTGCTTGACAGTTCTGCTTCCCATATTTGAAAGATTTGACACAGCTAGGAACAACCCTACCAAATTAGCACTGTGTGTAGATAATCTTTGCTTGGCTTTTGCAGCTTTGAGGATAAATCTTCTCAAATACATTTGTTATACATTATTGGAAATTATTCTCTTTTTCTGGCATTTTTAAAGATTTTATTCACTTATTTATTTAAGAGGGAGTGTGTGTATGTGTGAGAGAGAAAGAGAGAGAGAAGGAGTAGGGAGGACAGAGGGAGGGGGAGAAGCAGTAGAGGGAGGGGGAGAAGCAGACTCCTCACTGAGCAGGGACCCCAATGTGGGGCTCCATCCTGGGATTCGGAGATCATGACCTGAGCCAAAGTCAGACGCTTACCCAACTCAGCCACCCAGGTGGCCCAGTTGAAAATTTTTCTAAGTGATACGTTTAGAAGCTTTCACAGAGTTCATACTCTGACCTACTCTTGGTCCTTCTAAATTACTTATAGAGTTTGTATATAAATCTAATTTATATCTTCTCATGTTGAATCACTTTTTTAGAATGAAAAAGAATGATTCAGTTTTCAGTGCTTCTTTCATTGTGGTTCCATCTCCATTTTTAACAGAAATTACTCTGAAGATGATGGTCTCTGAATGACATCTATCTAAATTTTCTAAACAACGACACAGACTTTCCCACTCTCCCTTGTGTTTTTATAGCACGTTCATTATTTCACTTTGGACCTGGATGGGTATCTCTGCTCAACTATCATATCCAGAAGTATTATAGTCATACCTATTAACACCATTTTATTACATTTTTAATTGTTATTTTAAAGATGCGCTAATTCTGAGAACAAGTAGAGTCTCATATTGATAGCAAATGTAGGCAAGAGAAAGATTTAACTATGTTTAAATATCATATTTATTTTTTTAAATATCATATTTACTTTTACTATTCAAAAACAGACATAATATAGCATGTAAAAGCATAAGCAAGACAAGAGTCTATTAAATTTCATTTAAGTTGTAGTAAAAGAATGAATGTTTGGATCGCAGTGACTACTCAGTTTTTATTAACCTCAAATTTCTTAAAATTATTGGCATAATTTTAATATCCTGAAATAAGTAAATGTGTTTCTATACTCTTGTATATATTAATTTAAAAAGAAAAAAAAATTCACATGCAGGAAAAATGCTCAAAATATTCCAATTTGAATATTATGCCCTTAAAATTACAAGGTTTAATGGTTTTAATGTCATTTTAATGACAATAATTATCCTTATTGAATTCAACTCAATGTCAAATACAATTATCTTCCAATTATAAATTTGATGACCTCTGTCTGAATTTTCCTATCCAAAGTTCTATAATTATAATCAAACTGCTCTAGAGAAACCCTCTATTAGCACTTTAAAGAAGAATTTTGAAAGCTGCTCCACAGGAAATATCGTTCCAGTTAAGTAATTGACATCAACAAAGCTGCTGCTAGTATTATTTTATTCAGGTTTTCATTCTAATTGTACATAATTTTGTATTTACCTGTTTTAAATGTCATCTCTCCTTGTTATGATTTATTTATCATCAAATTGTGAGAATATACAGATCAATGTTTTTGGTCTCAATTTTTCAGTTCAGATGAGTCTTGTCCAATAATATTTCCCATTCCTTTCTCCAGAACTCATGCTAGGAAAGGAATAAAATTACTTTTGCCTTCTTAACTTATAAACATGTTATTATAGTGCAGAACTTTCAAATTTGGATAAAATTTAAATTATAAAATAAAATTTTATCTAAGGTGTAAAATTTATCTGAAATTAGTATTTTTTTATTAAATTCTCTCAACTTATAATCAGAATAAATTCCATGCTGCCATACTAATTCCCACTTTTTAAACAGCATGGAATTTTTTTTTAGTATTTCCTTGATTTTAGTATATATGAATATAAGTGAAGTTTTTCATACTATTCTGGTAGAAGTGTAAATTACCTCAGTAATTATGGAAATTATTTGTTGAATCTATTAAAATGTATATAATTTTGACCAAGCCATTGCTACCTAATTAATATAATCTACATAAATAAGTAAAGATACGAATACACACACACATGCACACACATACATGGTTTATTTTGCAGCATTGTTACAAATTGATTACAGATCAATAGAAAATGTATTATTATTCCATAATAAGATAGAATATTATGCAGCTATAAAAATGAGTCCTTTGAATATATTAACTGTAAAAGTTTTTCATGATATTATATATAGTTTGATCCTAATCTTGTTAAAATGCAAATAATCCAGTCAAAAAATGGGTGGAAGGCATGAACAGACATTTCTTCAAAGAAAGCATACAAATGGCCAACAGATACATGAAAAAAAATGCTGAACATCACATCATCAAGGAAATAAAAATCAAAAAACCTCAATGAGATACCACCTTACACCAGTCAGAATGGCTAAAATTAACATGTGAGGAAACAACGAATTTTAGTGAGGATGTGGAGAAAGGGGAACCCTCTTACACTGTTGGTGGGAATGCAAGCTGGTACAATCACTCTGGAAAACAGTATGGAGGCTCCTCAAGAAGTTAAAAATAGAGCTACCATACGACCCAACAATTGCACTACTGAGTGTTTACCCCAAAGATACAGATGTAGTGAAAAGAAGGGGTCCCTGCATCCCAAAGTTCATGGCAGCAATATCCACAATAGCCAAACTATGGAAAGAGCCGAGATGTCCTTCAACAGATGAATGGATAAAGAAGGTGTGGTTCATATTTACACTGGACTATTATTCAGCCATCAGAAAGGATGAATATCTACCATTTATATCAATGTGGATGGAATCAGAGGATATTATGCTAAGTAAAATAAGTCAATCAGAGAAAGACAGTTATCATGTAGTTTCACTCATATGTGGAATATAAGAAATAGTGCAAAGGATCATAGGGGAAAGAAGGGAAAAATGAATGGGAAGAAATTAGAGAGGGAAACAAACCATGAGAGACTCTTGACTCTGGGAAACAAACTGTGTGTTGCGGAAGGGGAGGCAGGTGGGGATATGCAGTAACTGGGTGATGGGAATTAAGGAGGGCATATGATGTGTTGAGTGCTGGGTATTATATGCAACTGATGAAATCACTGAACATCAGAAACTAATGATGTACTATATGTTGGCTATTTGAATTTAAAATTTAAAAAAATCCTCTTTGTTAAAAAAAGCAAATTTAAAAAGCCCAATACATGTGTTATATGTATGTTTTACTTTTGCATATACATAGAAAAAGTAGAAAATTATGCATCAGAGTGTTGACACTAATTATCGTAGGGGTAGGGAATTAAAGGGGAGTAAAAAAAAAAGATTAATTATCTTTTTACATACTTCAGTTTAACTTGAATACAAAAATCTATTTTACTTTGAATTTGAAGGCAACACAGAAGACAGTGACCACTGTTGCAGTTTGGGGGAGTAAAATGCTCAGAAGCATGTGTTAAAAAATCAGCATTAATAAATAATCAAAGTTAATTGATAAAATTTATTTCAAATGATTTCCTATTTTAGTTTTTTTTTTTCCCATTTCTTAAATAGTAGGAAACTAGAAACTTTAAACCTGTTACTTCATTCTAGGTAGTATTTGTCATGCAAAAGGCCATTTTATGGGGCTTAATATGGAGAAAAATATTTTTAATATATAAAATTGTCTAAATGGATGCTTTCTGAGAATTAAAGAAGCATTTAATCCATCTATAAATCCATCTGTAATTTGGTGTGCTTAAAAACATGATGAACCTAAAAACAGTCAGTTAATCCAAAGTGACAGATACTAATGGACTATTTAGTAGATTAACAGCTAGCACTGTGTCTTGCTAGGTCTATACTATTTATTTTGATCTTGGGCTGGAAAGGATTCACAAACCACAGTGATGTCTCTCGGTACATTTAATTCAAATGGACAGAAACATATGATTACATATTTGAGCTGACTCTTGAACTTGCAAGTTTTACTTTTCAGCTGCTGTACTGCTTCAAGTTGTGGAGATATAAAATGCTAGCCTTGGGACAAGTAGTTGGAGCATCACCAAACTTTGATGAACAAAGAACTCACCTAGTGCTTTTTTTTTTTCCTGATGACAAAGGAAATTTTTCATTTTTATAACACGGTCTCCCCAGTTCTTAATTAATATCATGCACAGGTGGTGTAAGGGATAACCACAGTAAATCACAAAAAGGATTATGAGTGTCCAAAGAACTATTATTAAATATAGACACCTCGTAAAACAGTGCTTTAGAATGATGGGACTGTCAGGTGCCACACCTTCAAAAAGAATTCTAGATTAAGCTATGGAGCTTACTTTATTATAAATAGGAGAAATGCTTGCTCAATCTTTAACTAAATGCAATTTGACTATTTGGATTATTTACTTTCCCTATTTATTTTTACTTTTTTTTTCAAATTAATTTAGGATGTAAAATAGGAAAAGCAATTTCAAGTTATTAACAGAAGTTCCTCAAAATATAATAAAATATCAAGGTGTTTCTCTTTCACTTTTTATATTTTTGAATATGAAGCAAATCTCAGGGAATGCTGAAAAGTGTTCTAATTATATTCTCACACTGAAAAACATGGTCATCAATCATGCATCTATACCTGAAAGCATTTTCACACACTTATGAAAATCTTAGTATCGATTTCTTAGAAGATTATTCCAGGCATTTTTACAGGGGTATTAATTCTTCTCTTTATTCCTAATCCTGTAATCATGACCTGTCTCTGGCCAGTGTCTTAGACCTGATAAAATAGCTGGACTGCCCCCCTAGAAGATAATGATGTTGACTCATTTATAACCTCCTAAGACTCATGCATAGATCTGATAACCTGGTGATCTTTCCTCGGTTTCCTTGAATTTTGCCTTGACCTTTCCCTTGAAGCTATCTTGGACCATCCCCAAACCTAAATTTTACCTTCAATGTCAATCTCTCTGATGTTTAGTGGCAGTTTCAGCACGGTTATATGTACCTGCTATTATATGTCAAAGCTGTTTGTCTGAACACAAATATAAATGAAAGAATGGAGATTGCTAAAGATACACAACCTAGAAATGCTTTGTCATTTTCTCATTTTCACTGTGTGTTTATGTGGGATCACACCAATATTTAGTAACCAAGTGTATATAGAGACTGCTCACTTGTACTGGTGACCAAAATATGAAAAGCATACTAATACACTGCAAATAAAGACTTTTCTTTTCTTTATCTTTTTTTTTTTTTACACACAAAGATATTCTTAGGTAAATATTTCAGAGCTAACTGATGTTATAAGAAATCTGAGTTGAGTGAAGCATTTGAAATGGAGTATGAATGTTCTTGATTAGAGTATTTCCCCTCAACTAAAACAGAAGAAGACCTATTTAGAACTCACATTTTGATAGCTCTCATCTACTACACATCACAGAATAGTAAATGTTTTCATGTTTTCAGGATATCATCTCTACTGCTTCAACTGAAACACTGTTTTGGTGTCTTTTACTATTATGGTGATCTGTCCTTAAATGTGTGACACTAAAAGCAAAACAAAACAAACCTCCCTCCCAAATCAGTGATGTATAGTGGAGGTTGGCATTACTGTAATTTAAAAGGAATTGTGTTATAAGGAAAGGTATATTTTGTCTTAAAAATGGTTGTATATATTATATATAAACATCAATATTTTACTCATGTAATGTTTTAGGATAAAGATGAAAAAACAACTTATAACCCATCTCTAATTCCTATCTTGTTATATATTTTGTAAATCTGTGTACATTTTTTCTTTTCCTTCCTTCCTTCCTTCCTTCTTTCCTTTGTTTCAATGATCTATACATCAATCTAGACATCAGATAAATAGAATAAGTAATGTATTTTTAAAGTTGTAATTATACTCTTGGTATAGTTAACATTTTTTTAAGATTAAAAATGGACATGTCTGTTAGCTTGCTCAGGCTCCCATAACAAAATATAATGCACTAGGTGGCTCAATCAGTAGAAATTTATTTTCTCATAGTCTTGAGGCTAGAGAGTTAAGATGAAAGTGTTGGCAGATTTGATTTCTTCTGAGCCCTCTCTCCTTGATGTGCAGATAGTCACCTTCTCTCTGTGTTCTCACATGGCTCTTCCTCTGTGTGTATATCTCCCTGGCATCCCTCCCTAAGTTTTTATGACACTAGTCATATCAGATTAGAGCCACCCATATTATCTCATTTAACCTTAATTACCTCTTTAAAGGCCCTTTCCAAATATAGTCACATTCTGAAGTATACTGCAGTTAGGACTTCAACATATATGTCTTATGGAGACATGAATCAGTCCATAACATTTTATAAGCCTTTTTCCATGTCATTAAGTATTTTGAAACTGTAGAATAATCTGAAATATTGATGTACAGTTGTTTAACTTCTCTTCTACTGTTAAACATTTATTATTTTTCTAATTTTTCATAATTGTAGAAAGTGTTATATATAATTTCCTTAAAGATAAATAGTTGTGTGCATCTTAGATTACTTACTTAGGTTCAAAATCCTAAAGAAAAATTATTGGATCAAAAATTATGAATGCGGGGCGCCTGGGTGGCTCAGTGGGTTAAGCCGCTGCCTTCAGCTCAGGTCATGATCTCAGGGTCCTGGGATTGAGTCCCGCATCGGGCTCTCTGCTCAGCGGGGAGCCTGCTTCCCTCTCTCTCTGCCTGCCTCTCCGTCTACTTGTGATCTCTCTCTGTCAAATAAATAAATAAAATCTTTAAAAAAAAATTATGAATGCTATTGCTAAATTTTCAGAACTTTTTTCTCAAGTTTAATTGCCTACCAGCAACTTGTGAGGTGTGTGTGTGTGTGTGTGTGTGTATGTATGTTTACATAATCTGACCAAAGTAATTTATTAAAAGATTATTGTTGAGTAAGTAGGCAAATAGTCTGTTTAATTTTAAAGTGTTTTCTTTACTACTGATTGTATAATATACTTAGTAGCCTTTTGAAATTATATCATTAACATCGTTCATGTAATATGCATGTATTTATAGCAATATTTTCATTTTCCTTATAGTTTAAAAAATATTTTATTTATCTATTTGAGAGAGAGAGTGCACATGAGTCGGGAGAGGTGGTAGGGGGATCAGCTGAGGAAGAGGGAGAAACAAACTCCCTACTGAGCAGGGAGCCCCACAGTGGTGTAGGGTGTGGGGGGAGGGTGTCTATCCCAGGACATCAAGATCATGACTTGAGCTGAAGGCAGGTGTTTAACCAACTGAGCTGCCCAGGCACCACTTCCTTATAGTTTAAAAAGAATTATCTTTAGGAAAGCTATCAATATATTATTTGCCATAAAAGTATGCTAATTTACATTATTATTTCTGTTGTTATTATATTTTCATTTTTTCCTTCAAATGATAGAAAATGTGATTTGTTTTATAATGTGAACCAGGTTTTAATGTTTTTTTTTTAAAGATTTTTATTTATTTATTTGACAGAGAGAAATCACAAGTAGGCAGAGAGGCAGGCAGAGAGAGAGGAGGAAGCAGGCTCCCTGCTGAGCAGAAAGCCCGATGTGGGGCTCGAACCCAGGACCTGGGATCATGACCTGAGCCAAAGGCAGCGGCTTAACCCACTGAGCCACCCAGGCGCTCCCAGGTTTTAATGTTTAATGGTTGATTACATTTCTGATCTTCTTAATTAAAACTTTACTGACTTCATTAAGCATATCTATTTCATAGTGATAAAGAGCTTTATTTTATCCACCATTTTTATTTTTGGATGATGACTTCAATTCATGTTTAATTGAGAACTTCTTTAGGTCTCCACCACCACATCTTCCTAACTAGTACCTATGCCCAACATTCCACATTTTCTCCTATTATTATAGGTAGATTATTAATGTTTACACCTTATCCAGTGAATATCCTTTTGTTCACTAGATCTGACCTTTCTTTACGTCTCCTGAAAACGCCTTAGCAATTTTACCCTACTGCCATGGATCTATAACTCTTCCCCATTTCAGGTGCATCTCCATCAGCATACAAACATGTACTTATCCATTTGAAAGATGAAAATCCATTTCATACATTTGAAAACAAATAACAAACCAAAACAAATGTGTCTGGATCCTACCACTCCCTTCTGTTGCCACCGTGTTTCTTTCTTTCTTTTTTTTTTTTTTAAGGGTAGACAATCAATTTAATGGAAAAGTTCTTATAAGCAAAACAAAACAAAAAGTCTTACAAAAATGTAACTGCATAATATATTTTTCATTCTTACTCTTGTGATCAAATGAGGAGATTTTTTTTCTGTATCAAAAGTCTATAAGTCTTTTTTAATATAATTTTAAAATTTTTATTTACTTTTATTAATTTTTTAAATAAACATATAATGTATTATTAGCCCCAGGGGTATAGGTCTACATACTTCAGGTTTACATACTTCACAGCACTCACATACCCTCTCCACTATTTTTTTTTTCCCAGTAAAACTCCTAGAAAGAGTTTTGTACTCTACTGAAGCCAAATCACACATCTGTTATCTGAGTCACAGCTTAGATGTGCTGATCATCTGATACAGGTTTTTTCCAGGATGAAAGTTGCCTGTATTAAGTAATAAATTGCATACTGACCCTGATTCTCACTGCTTTCATTACTCCCACCCATTCTTTCTTCAACCCCTTCCATTCAGACTTTTGCCCCACTATTCCAGAAAAAAAATTTTTTTTTATATATTTCATACCTCCATCTTCATAAAACCCTCAATATCATTGAAATATAAACAGCATTTGTATTGATCTTGCTTTCTCTTTGAAATCTATGCTTCAGTTATATTAGTAGATCTCATACTGATGAAGGAAAGTTGGAAGGCAGGCAGGCAGGGACAAGGGGCCCCTCATCCTAAGAGACCAGTGGACCCCCACCCTAAGAGGAAACCACCCTTAAAAGGATTTTATGCCATTCTGGAAGGAGACCTTAATCCTTTCTCATGTGACAAGAAATTGATTGGATGACAGGTGTAGGGAGGGTTCATCAGATTAAAGCAGGCTCCCCACCAAGCCCATAAAAACCCCTAGACTTAGAAACTCCGGTGGCAACCCTCTTGGGTCCCCTCCGTCCTCGAGAGCTTTGTACTATCACTTTGTTTTCACTCAATAAACCTTGCTTTGCTGCCCACCACTCTGTCTGGTCCAATTCTTCATTTTTTGAAGCAGCATGACCAAGAACTGTGGGCACCAACAGAGAAAAAAATCCCGTAAGAATATGCTTCTGCTTTCCCTCCTACTTATTGTCTATTCCTTCTCCAACTCCCCTTCTGTTTCTCCAAAATGCCTCAAGCTTTAAACATTTGTATATCTTGGTTCTCAGGCCTTGGATCTCTTCTATTATACATATTTTCTTCTGTAAATAATGCCAGATTTATTAACCCTTTTATGATTGTTACAATATTTCTCTGGCTTTAATATTGCACTGGTCAGGGTGTTTAGCGAAATCCTAAATACTGATTAGAAGTGGCAAAATGGGCATTTTTACTTTGTGTTTTTTTCTTCATTTTTGTTTCCCTGAGGTTGCATCCTCTGATAAAGAATTGGTATGTAAGATTTTCTCAGTCTTGGGCTTTAGGGAATCCAAATTAAGACAGACGTCTTTATTTTATTTTTTCATTATTTTTTTCCTTTTACTTTATTTTATTTTTTTTATTAACATATAATGTACTATTAGCCCCAGGGGTACAGGCCTGTGAATCGCCAGGTTTACATACTTCACAGCACTCACCATAAAACATACCCTCCTCAATGTCCATAACGCCACCACCCTCTCCCTACCCCCGTCCCCCGGCAACCTTCAGTTTGTTTTGTGAAATTAAGAGTCTCTTATGGTTTGTCTCCCTCCTGATCCCATCTTGTTTCATTTATTATTTTCCTACCCCCCAAACCCCCCACGTTGCTTCTCGACTTCCTCATATCATATGATAGTTGTCTTTCTCTGATTGACTTATTTCACTAAGCACAATACCCTTAGTTCCATCCATGTCATTGCAAATGACAAGATTTCATTTCTTTTGATGGCTGCATAGTATTCCATTGTATATTTATACCACATCTTCTTTATCCATTCATCTGTATTGGATGGACATCTGTGTTCTTTCCATAATTTGGCTATTGTGGACATTGCCTATAAACATTCGGGTGCACGTGCCCCTTTGGATCACTACATTTGTATCTTCAGGGTAAATACCCAGTTGTGCAATTGCTGAGTCATAGGGTAGCTGACAGACATCTTTATATGTGGGCCCTACAAATTCTTTAACCACACCAAAGATCCCTGTTTGTTAACCATCCTGAATGCCATTCTTACCTAGATACTGATTATGGTCATCACCTTCTTCTTGTTACAGGCAATTAATTGCTATTGCTTTCTCTCTGACATTCTGGAATTCTGCCATCTTCATTCAAATTAGACAGTACATCTCAATAGCGACATCTCCTGTCTTAATTCTGCCCTTTGGAGGACAATCCCTGTGGTACACTTCAAAAAGACTGACACTCCTCTCACCAATGCATACTCAGTGACAGTACATATTGTCTGAGCCCTGTCAGACACAGATTTGATCACTGGGTAGAGCACTTTAATTCTGCTTCATTTTTTCTATCTTCTTAACACTTGATAATATTTACATTTATTAAAGAATATTTTGCATTGTAGCTTAAATTCACATAGGCTGCAGCTAAATGCAAATTCAATCAACTAGCTGACTAAATAGTAAGACCTACCTTTTGCTGAATCAACTAGCACATGAAATCCAGGTTCACTATCAAATGTGCTATATCAGTTAATTCAGTCCACTTGAAAATCATACTTTGCGAAGTATATACACTTTATTCAGAATAGAGAAGTTGTTTTTTCTCCTTCCAAGGAAGAGTCAGTGGTATTTAGAATTCACATTACTGACAAAAATATAACAAAAAGTCCCTTCTCCATTTCTTGGGATTCTCTATACATGCTCCCCCTTTCACATAATGACCTAAATAGATTGTGAATTTAACATATATTGTAATAAAACAACTTCCAAGATCAGATTCTAACTGAGATTTTCAGTCCTCCTAAAGACTTTAACTTTTGCTTCTAGCTAGAATATGGACATGATGACCAAGGACTTTACATTCTGCAGATTAAGGCAGAATTCTAGGGATGGATTTATAAAAAGAGAAGAACAATGGGCCACAGGAAATATATAAAGCCATATTATCTTAGTTTTTTAGTGAGAAAAGGAGAACAATTATATTTTGTTCAGCCCTTTTTTATTTGAGTTTCTAGCTCATCAGGCTGAATTTATATCTTGATACTGTATCCATAATTTCCATAGATATGCATTTATTTTCCTAAAGAGTAAAATTATCTCTATTTTTATTAGATGACTTTATTATGTATTAAATTAAGCACAGCACAGATTGCATGCCAATTGATTATTTGAAAATAGATTTCTATTCTAAAAGAAAGTATCAAGTGACTCAAAAATAAACTAGTCCTTCACAAATTTCTGCTAATGTGGCTTTAATGAATAGTTCTTTTTAACAGTTTCTCAAATTTGTTGGCGGTAAAACAAAACAAAGCAAAACAAAACCAGCACTAAAATAAAAACAAAACAAAATGAGAAAGGTCTACACATTTTACAGATTTCATTTGACTAAAAGCACCAGTTTTCTATACACAAGGTATCTTGAAATAGCATTAAACACAAGAATTCATATTTCAGTGTTCTGTTACTTTTATAAATAATTTTTTAAATTTTTTGTAAAACATACAGAATAGTAAGGAACCCAAGTGCATTATCTATTGCAAAGGAAAAGTGCGCATTTTCAGTAAAGGAATTTGAGGATCGTCTTCTGTTTACTGAAAAGGGTACCACTGAGCTTGGCAACAGAGCACAGAGGTAAACATGCTGGTAACTTGTCCAGTTGGCAGGACACCAAACCCAGCAGCACTCAGCTGTTCTACCTGATTTTTCTATTGACAGTGGTGTTATTAAAACTCTAAGGTACATTCCAGATATCAGACTAAGAAAAACAGCTTGACACTCAGTATGCCTCACAAAAACAAAATAACAGACAATATATATGTGTACTATAATGATATTCTTTTTTTTTTTAAGATTTTATTTATTTATTTGACAGACAGAGATCACAAGTAGACAGAGAGGCAGGCAGAGAGAGAGAGGGAAGCAGGCTCCCTGCTGAGCAGAGAGCCCGATGCGGGACTCAATCCCAGGACCCTGAGATCATGACCTGAGCCGAAGGCAGCGGCTTAACCCACTGAGCCACCCAGGCGCCCCAAAGATTTTATTTATCTGACAGAGAGAGATCACAAGTGGGCAGACAGGCAAGCAGAGAGAGAGAGAGGAGGACTATAATGATATTCTAATGAATCCTTTGGTGCAAGAAAATACTAGCTAGACAACTTTTTTTACATTATAAATCCTAAAGATATAAGAATAAAAGATTGTAAAGCTTTATAAAGATAGTATGTGTTTGTCAGAACAACATTTATTTATTTATTGCCAGAATTAACTCTGAGATAATGAAGTGGATCTGAAGAGACTATTAAACACTAACGAGCACAGAGGTTTAGATTCTTTTGGCAAATACAGAAATAATTACAAAAGAGAATTTTAGAAATTAGGAAGGCAAAAGTTAAAGAATATGTTGAATGAGAATGGTATAAGAATGGTTGAATAAAATATGCTCAAGGAATATTAAAATACAGAAGTAGGAATATAATTTCAACAAATTATCAACAAATTAATCAACAAATATTCAATAAGACAAATTTCTGTGAGACATTATGAGAGGCGATGGGGAAGTGTGGTAAGCAACATGCATAACAACCTTTGCTATCATGGAATTCATAATCTCATAAAGGTAAGAATAGTGAAAGTGATGAATCATATGTGTGTGTGTATATATGATATATATACAATATATACGTATAATGTATACACATACTATACATATATATTTTCTGCACATATGTATGTATATATGTACATATATTTATATATGTATATACATAACATATATGTATATATATATATGATATTATATATGTATATAAATGCCTACACACATATATTCAGATATAGAGTATCAATTTGTGATAAGAGCTTTAAAAAATATAACAATGAAAAACTCAAATGGGAATTCTAATATTCTTTGGGTCTATTTAATTATTTATTTATTTTGTTAGTTAATTGCAGTGTGTTGTACAAATTTTGGTTTCTAAAAATTACCTTAACTGGTCACTCAAAATTAATCCTTTGCTGTGAACATTATTTGGGTTTCCCTAGGTATGGAAGATGGCTGATAATAATCACTTAGAAAACTTTTTAGCTACATTCATCTCTGTTCATAGTCTCCAGGGTAAAATATGTGGTAGCTAAATGAGCAAAGTATTCAGAAGTATCTTATGAAAAATTATTATCCTTCCTAACATTACCCTTGAAGTTCTGGTGCCAAGTGAACCTTTCATTTAATAAACGAGACATTAAGTTCACAATAACATATCTTTGTCTCTGGTCTCAAAGAAATTTGCTTTCCATCAGTGATTTAGAAGAGAAGAGGTTCTGAATTTCTCAAAGACACAGTTGTAAACTTTCCTTCCATCAACTTTTGGAAAAAAATTATGATCATATTGGAAGAACATTCTCACTTTTCACTGTTCTAGGCAGTCTGAATTTTGTGTTGAATCAAATAGTACTCCTGAGATGACTATATTTAAATTAATAACTTACACCCTTATATGTCAATATTTTATGTAAATAATAATTAACAAAAGTAATATATAAAATATGTAATGGATAAAATTATACTTTATTCCATACCTAGAGACAGTCATCAATAAAATATCATTATTAATTCATGTAAACTTTAATATGCAAATGTTTTTAAATAAATTTTTATCAAATTCTGCCAAATTTTTAACATCCTTTTTTAAAAAAAATTGTCTAATACTGTGGATATTTTTTAAAAGATTATTTTTATTATTTATTATTTATTTTTTTAAGATTTTATTTATTTATTTGAGAAAGAGAGCACAGAGGGAGAGTGAGGGGGAGAAGCGGCTCCCTGCTGAGCAGAGAACCCAATGTGGGGCTTGATCCCAGGACCCTGAAAGGCAGGCATTTACCCAACTGAGCAACCCAGGGGACCAAGATTTATTTATTTTTAGAGAGAGAGAGAGATAATGTGCACAAGCATGCAGGTGGGGGAGGCTGGCAGAGGAGAAGAGGGAGAGAGAGAATCTCAAGCTAATGCCCCACCAAGCAATGGGCCCAAGGTGGAGTTCCACCTCACAACTGGGAGATCATGACCTGAGCAAAATCAAGAGGCCAGGACTTAAACGACTGAGCCTCCCAGGTGCCCCTGTTGTGGATATTATTTTATGCTATCATATTTCTCCATAATTATTTGAAAGTTGCTTTTAAGAACTGATTATTTGAATGCTTTTTGTTGCAAAAAAATAGAAATTCAATCAAAGTGACTGTGGAAGAAGAAAAAATTTCCTTTGTTTTCATTTTAGGTTCTTTGGATGATCTAGTAATTAAGCTGACATCGGACAGATCAATAAGAGAAGCAAATTTAATTTTGTTCATATAGAGTCCCCATAAAATATGAGGACCAAAGGCAATTGAGGTTTATATGCCGTCCTGAGATAAGGGTTGGGAAAGTAGCCTGGGGCTTCAAAAGGAGGAGGGCAATTAACAGGAAGATAAGAGGAGTTTGTTAATGAGATATTTTCCTTGCTAGACAGGTAAAGTTTTCAGATAAAAAGTTATCTCTGTTAATAGCTCTCTTTCTGGGACAGGCCCCTTACCTAAATACTCTTAGGCAGATAACGGAGAGGTAAAAGTTTTTCCGGAGTCTGCTAGCTCTTGATTGCCTTTGGTTCAAATTAATCCACATGACAAAGTGACCCAGTTTAGGGAGGCATACTGTGTTCCCCTTCATTGTTCAATCAAAAGGAGAAGGCTTTGTGTTGTAGAATCCAACACAGAGTTAAACAACCAAGTTTTATTATAGACTCTGAAAAATTGCAAACCAACAAATCAAATATTTTTAGAGCTCCTTCTCAATTCTTATCTCAGTTTCTTTTTGTATGTTAATAACCACTTTTTGTTTAAACAATATAATCACCTTTCTCCACATGGGTGTATTGTGACTGCCAAAAGTTTTAAATTTTACATCTTAAAGATTTAAAAATCTATGAAAAAGCAGATTAGGTGTCTTAGTCCCAAGACCAAAGCTTTTAAGCAGGAATTTATTATCCCAACTTGGATGAGTTTTCAACCCTGAACCAACTGATTATGGTCATTATGGTATGGACATTTATAGGCTTAGAAGAAGAAAATTAATATTTTTAATCATTTTCTTTTAATTCCCCTTTCATTGATAATTACTGAAGTTGAACATTTGTTTTCATTGAATATTTGTTTTCATATGTCAGTTATCAACTTATGCATCTCCTTTTTTATACTATTCACAGCTTTAATTTTTTTACATTTAGTATTTTATAAAATTCCATATACATTTTTTTTTATTTTTTTTTATTTTTTTTATTTTTTTAAAGATTTTATTTATTTATTTGAGAGAGAGACAGTGAGAGAGAGCATGAGCTAGGAGAAGGTCAGAGGGAGAAGCAGACTCCCCATGGAGCTGGGAGCCCGATGTGGGACTCGATCCCAGGATTCCGGGATCATGACCTGAGCCGAAGGCAGTCGTCCAACCAACTGAGCCACCCAGGCGTCCCCCATATACATTTTTTTAATGAATTTTTAGAGTACATATTTTCTCCAGCATTTCACATGTCTTTTATTTTATACATTTGGTGGTATTATTATATATAATCCTTAAATTCTTTACTTGAACATAAGATAAAAATTTCCAATAATCAAAATTCTCTGTACACATGAGAAAATGGCACAAACTTTCAGAGTTTATGGGAGGCTGTCTTCCACTGGAGACACAGACTGCTTCAGATTGGAGTTCAGGGATCAGATAAGTGGAGTTTTCCCAAAAAAAAGATTTAAACCCGAGTCCTTTGGGTCCTCTATTGTAGTTATGTTTCCAGGTCTTGAATAAGCAGTTGGAACAGATATTAGGGGCAAACCATATCTGACAAATGGAGTAATAGCTTCTCTGGGAAGAACAGCAGCATTAAGCCCTCCTTACCAGAATAGTGAATGAAAAGCAATATTGTGAATTAGAGAGATTCACGTCACATGGGTGAATTGCGGCGATTGGTGCCACGATCAAAGACTAAAATACAACATCAGCCATCCCTTTCAATCCCCTTTTAATTTATTGGTTTCTCCTGAGCAAAAGACAGAGTGTTGTGGAACAAATGACACGAGATTACAAACCTAATCAGACACTGACTTTAAATTGAATGCTGTTCAATGAAGAAAATTAAAATAGCTCCTGATAACAACTGGTAAAAAGTCCGTAATCTGACAATACTCTCCTATCCTGACTCCCTGCAAGCAATAAGCAGATAAAGGTGGCCAAGTTTGTTTTCACTTAGCATGGGTAGCAGTAAAATGTCACTCTTTCTGTCTACATCAGCTCCTCCGCTGTCCCAACTGAGTTCACAAGGAGGTGATCATCTCTCAAGACCAAGGCCACATACTGGTCTATTATATTGATGACATTCTGCTGATAGAATATGGGGAACTTGAAAAACAGGAATCATAGTTACCTTAAGAACATATGAAATATCAGAGGTTTCAGAGAAAACCAACTAAATTTCAAGGGCCTATACTTCAGTGAAGTTTTTAAAGTCTGAGATGTGTTAGAATATCGCTTTAGTGAAAGGTGAATAAATGCATCTTGTATCCACTACCTCTAAGAGAAGCACAGTCTTGGTAGGCCTTATTGGATTTTGGAAGGAGCATCTGTATTTGTGTGTGCTATTCTGAATATTAATTAGTAATGTGACAAATTTGAGTATTGACTTAAATTTTTAGGTGAGAGTGCCTGGGTGGCTCAGTTGGTTAAGCATCTGCCTTCAGCTCAGATCATGATCCCGGGGTCCTGGTATGGAGTACTGTGTAGGGTCCCCTGCTCAGTGGGGAGTCTGCTTCTCCTTCTCCCTCTACCCCTCCCCTCTGATCATGCTCTTTCACATACTCTCTTTCTCTCTCAAAACAAATAGATAAAATTTTAAAACTTTTTTCTTTCTTTCTTTTTTTTTTTTTTTTTAGTTGAGTCCTTACAAGGGATGTTAATATAAAACTGCTTCTCTGAATAAAAATGTTTAGGCAGAATTTACAAGCAAAACCTCAAGTTCAGTTTTTTACTTGGAAATTATAGATTCTGATTATATGAAATTTAAGCTAGATTTGATAAAACTAAACACAAGACATTCTTACTTAGTTTTACTCAAGATGTAAAGGTATTAACATCTTCTGTTTTTCATGCAATCTCTAATATGCAAGACTTGAGGAATTTAAGATTTTTGGACATTAGTATGGTATAATATGTTTTGTATATGATATTTTTTTAGATATAACATGTTAGTCATGATGAAAGCTGGAGAGATGAGGACAAGATGACAGTTTTCACTGTTCATTCCTTCTGTGGTTTACTTCTCTTCCCTAAGGCACAGATTTAATCAAATATAATTCAACAGTTCTGTGATTTTTTTTCATTACTTTGATACTTTTCTCTTTTTGACTGATTTTATTCACATAAGTATACAAGAAATGCTGGTTACTATTTTAATTAATTTTAGAAAATTAATTATTAGCACCTCTTTGTTATATAATTAACAAAACTTAAAACATAAAATATTTGGACTAAGAATACAGGTAGACATTTCCTGGAGACTTTGTAAGGACTTGTTGTTTATAAATTAATTCTATAGTTCTCTAAATACTTTTTACTGCCCCTAATAATTTATCTCTTTGAGTGCAGAAAACAAGGACTATCTATTCACTGTTATCAGGTTTTGCCTAGGATATATAATATTGACAAGAGTCTTATATTCTCAATATTTTAAAAAGATGATATTTGATTTACTTTAACTTTTTGAATATTTAGTTATTTAAGAGTCTGTGAGTGATAACATTAATATTTGGATGTCCTGGGGGCAAGAGATTCTTTTGCCTTTCACTTAATTACTATCTTTTCGATGTCATGTTATTTTTGAGTACCAGATACTGTATATGAAAAACTGTAGAGATAATTTTATCCTCTGGATAATGTTATCTTTCTTTACTTATAGAGAAATTCCCCTTTCCTAGCAACCAGGGGAGATTCCCTTACTCAAATTACAATTAATCTGACTTGAATCTGGACCTAAACCTGTGACTGTGCTAGAAAAATGAAAGGAAGAAAGAAGGAAGGAAGGCAGGGAGGCAGGCAGGCTTTAAACTCTATGCAGCTCATGTGCAGACTATTTGTTTAATTTTTAAATCTGGGTTTGACAAAGTGACTTGATTTTGGCCAATGTTAGCATAGCAAATGGGATACAAGGAGATCTGGGAATGTACTTGCACATCGGCCATGACTTTCCCCGAAGAAGGAAACCCAGCCTTCACAGTGTGAGTAACCTGTGTAAAATAACCCAGGCAGCCTGGCTGACAACCTACCAACAATCAGACTGAATGAGGACATCTTAAAATCACACAGCCCCTGCCAAACCGTCCATGGACTGCGGTGAGCCAAGACGAGAACGGACCGAATTGCCAAACTTCAGAATGGTTGTTGTTTGAAGCTACCAACGTTTGGGGGATTTGTTGCATGTCTCAGGCTAATTGATACTGGTCAATTTCTGATTTACTTTGACTCTTATGGTTATTCCTTCCTGATCACAACTGAAAGTATGGGAATGTTTACCAGTGATTGTGTTGGCAAACATTGAAATCCAATTTTTGTCCCCCTAGATGCATGAAAGTATCAAAAAATTGGCTGCTCTGGTTCTCAGCATCTCAGCTGCTACTACTTTCTGCTAAGCTACTTCTTTCTGATAAGGTTCTCATGGCTTCTGAATAGACCAGCACCTCAAGGGAGAAAACTAGCAGTGAATATTGGGCTCTCTCTGAGATCATCTTCTCTCCAGAATTTCACTCAGCAAATTCTGTCTACTTTAGCAGCAGTCCAGTACCTTCATATATATAATGCTTAATTTCTCAGAGAATGTTGCTTTGAAACAAGCCACGTCTAATATTGAAAGAAAGAGAATTATGTGCATTAAAGTGTACAAGTTTGCGGATTATAAACTTCTTGAGAAAAGGGCTATATGGTTTATTTGCCTTTGAGTCCCAACATAGAATATCATGTCTGAAATAGAATTTCCCAACATTTTTCTATTGGGATTAAAAGTAAGCTTGTTAACAGAAATGGAGGAAAAAAGATACTTTCGTTAAATTACTCCTTTCTGTCTATGGATGCCGCTGAGTAAGTATCGTTAAAGTCTCCCCTCCCACCGCCGTCTTGTCTAAGTCAGAGTCTCCCAAAGAGCCTGAACAGTTGCGGAAGCTCTTCATCAGAGGTCTGAGCTTTGAAACAACCAACGAGAGTCTGAGGAGCCATTCTGAGCACTGGGGAACACTTACGGACTGTGTGGTAATGAGAGATCCAAACACCAAGCGCTCCAGAGGCTTTGGATGTGTCACATATGCCACTATGGAGGAGGTGGAGGCAGCCATGAATGCAAGGCTACACAAGGTGGATGGAAGAGTTGTGGAACCAAACAAGGCTGTCTCAAGAGAAGATTCTCAAATACCTGGTGCCCACTTAACTGTGAAAAAGATTTTTGTTGGTGGCATTAAAGAAGACACTGAAGAACATCATCTAAGAGATTATTTCGAACAGTGTGGGAACATCGAAGTGACTGAGATCATGACTGACCGAGGCAGTGGCAAAAAGAGGGGTTTTGCTTTTGTAACATTGGATGACCATGATTCTGTAGACAAGATTGTCATTCAAAAATACCACACTGTGAATGGCCACAACTGTGAAGTAAGGAAAGCGCTCTCTAAGCAAGAGATGGCTAGTGCTTCATCCAGCCAAAGAGGTCGAAGTGGTTCTGGAGACTTCGGTGGTGGTTGTGGAGGTGGTTTTGGTGGGAATGACAACTTTGGTTGCGGAGGAAACTTCAGTGGTCGAGGTGGCTTTGGTGGCAGTCGAGGTGGTGGTGGATATGGTTGCAGTGGGGATGGCTATAACGGATTTGGTAATGATGGAAGCAACTTTGGAGGTGGTGGAAGCTATAATGATTTTGGCAATTACAACAATCAATCCTCAAATTTTGGACCCATGAAAGGAGGCAATTTTGGAGGCAGAAGCTCTGGCCCTTATGGTGGTGGAGGCCAATACTTCGCCAAACCACGAAACCAAGGTGGCTATGGTGGTTCCAGCAGCAGCAGCAGCTATGGCAGTGGCAGAAGGTTTTAATTACTGCCAGGAAACAAAGCTTAGCAGGAGAGGAGAGCCAGAGAAGTGACAGGGAAGCTACAGGTTATAACAGATTTGTGAACTCAGCCAAGCACAGTGGTGGCAGGGCCTAGCTGCTACAAAGAAAACATGTTTTAGACAATACTCATGTGTATGGGCAAAAAAACTTGAGGACTGTATTTGTGACTAATTGCATAACAGGTTATTTTAGTTTCTGTTCTGTGGAAAGTGTAAAGCATTCCAACAAAGGGTTTTAATGTAGATTTTTTTTTTCTTGCACCCATGCTGTTGATTGCTAAATGTAATAGTCTGATCATGACCCTGAATAAATGTGTCTTTTTTTTTTTTTAATGTGCTGTGTAAAGTTAGTCTACTCTGAAGCCATCTTGGTATACTACCCCAACAGTGTGAAGTTAGAATTCCTTCAGGGTGATGCCAGGTTCCATTCGAAATTTATTTGCAACCTGCTTGGGCACAGAAGCCATTGTCTCCACAAACCTTGGTGTAGTTGAACTGAGAGTTAATGTGTTGTGACCTGGAGTTCACCATTTAAAGGTCACCCAAGCAAAGTCCTGGAGTTTATTTGGTTATTAATATGATTGTTGGCACATCCTATGCAATATATCTAAATTGAATTATGGTATCAGATAAAATTATAGATGGGATTAAAGCTTGTGTATCATCCATTATCATGTGTAATCAATAAATGATTTAATATTCTCTTAAAAAATGGAAAATAAAAGAGAGAGATCGAGAGAGAGAATGCAACGTGCTGACTGGGAAGGCAAGTTGAGATTTATACATAAGGGTCAAGGAGAAGCTTTTGTTGCAGGTAAGTTTTGATGTTTATCATCGGTAAGAAAGCATTCATTTTTTAAAAATAATATTTGAACACTTTTTTCAGCCTGCATTGTAGACATGATGCATTACAAGATAGTTTAAAAATGGTCCATTCTTGGGGTGCCTGTGTGGATCAGTTGTTAAGTGTCTCCCTTCAACTCAGGTTATGATCTCAGGGTCCTGGGATCGAGTCCCACATCAGGCTCTCTGCTCTACGGAGAGCCTGCTTCCCCCTCTCTCTCTGCCTGACACTCTGCCCACTTGTGATCTCTGTCTGTCAAATAAATAAATAAAATCTTAAAAAAAAAAAAGAGGTCCATTCTTTCAAGGAGCTCAATTTGTATGTAGAACAAAATAACCATTTAAGCTTCACAAAATTCTATCATTTTTATCTCTAAAATGTATTTCAGATAGACTCTTTTATGCTTATGCCACTTGCACTGTCTTCATCCTAGTTCTGTCACAACATCAGCCTAGATTAGAGCAACAGCTTCTCAAAAGGTCTCCAAATTTTTAAGAAACACCATTCCCTCCAATCCATTCAAATGATGAGTTCAGAGTGATATCTTTAAAACTGAAATTAGATCACAAGGCTTTTTATCTCTGCTTAAGACTTTTCATTTTTTAAACTCTTGTTAGAATCCAAATTCCTTAACCCCAAATACCTGAATGAACTTGCTTCTGCTTTAATTTCCAGTTTCTCATCTTATGAACCTGTCCATCTGGCTTTAATGTTTACTACTTCCCAGTCTTTATCGTCTTCTATTAGTTTTTTTGTTTTTTGTTTTTTTTGCATCAGACTCTCTTCTGCCTCCAGATTTTGTGCTTTCTGTTCCCTGGAACAGCATGTTCTTTAAAGATTTTTATTTATTTATTTGACAGAGAGATCACAAGTAGGCAGAGAGGCAGGCAGAGAGAGAGGAGGAAGCAGGCTCCCTGCCGAGCAGAGAGCCGGATGCGGGGCTCGATCCCAGGACTCTGAGATCATGACCTGAGCCGAAGGCAGCGGCTTTGGAACAGCATGTTCTTACCTGTGTTTTCTCCTGTGAGCTACTCTGACAAAGCTATACTTTAGGGAAGATTTCTTTGACTGTACTGTCTAAAAGAGGCCCCTTCACCACCCATCCTCCATCTCCCAGCATATAGCCACAATATGTTTATCAGGTCAACTCTTGACATCTGGTCTTCAATCTTTCACCACACCCAGGCAATTCAAATATTTTGTTGATGCACACTTATTTGGTGAAGCAGCTTAGTACATGATAAGAATATAGTTGGGTGGCTCAATTATTTATTAGTTAGTTGATTTGTCATTTCCACTAAAGTACAAGGCCAGCAAGTACACAGAGATTGCCTGTCTTGTACTCTGCTTAATTCCCAGTGCCAACCATATTGTAGTCAATAATATGCGCTAAATAAATTTTTATTGAATCAATAAATGAAAACATGAATATGTAACAAGTGACCTGCAAAGTCCTGGGTATCTAGAGATCAGCGCAAATTGTTCTGTTAAGTAACTTTCACTGTTGTGAATACCTGTACACAGATAATAATATAATAAAAAATCTATTGAGATAAATGTCATGCAAGAGGAAAGAAATGGTCACTTAAACTTGGCCTTAGTAGAGAAAACATTCTATTCATATTAGAAATAATGTTCCACCTTCTACTTTTCATCAAAGCACATTTTCCTAAGCTTTAGATCACAGAAGCTCTAAGAGACATTTAAATACTTAGTATAATGGCTAGCTAGTAGCAACATATTTAATTTCTTTCAGAAAAGTCAAATTATCATACAAGTAAGAACAGTAGTCACTAGGAGTAGTGTGCAATGATTTCTGGTATTTTTACATAATTGTGTTTGTATCTTATTAAAATGTTTTTATGATCTTAATATATAAAAATATGTATTAAAATATGCCTAAGTATATAAAATTTCTAATTTTAGAATTAGAATTCTAATTCTGGATTAAGCTTGCATAGATTTAAATCACAGATCCCTCACTTTCCAGTTACAGAGCAACATACCCATGAGCAAATTGTTCACTCTATGCCATAACCTTTTTTAAAAGTGGAAATTAGAGGGGCGCCTGGGTGGCTCAGTGGGTTAAAGCCTCTGCCTTTGGCTCAGGTCATGATCTCAGGGTCCTGGGATCAAGCCCCGCATCAGGCTCTCTGCTCAGCAGGGAGCCTGCTTCCTCCTCTCTCTCTGCCTGCCTCTCTGCTATTTGTGATCTCTGTCTGTCAAGTAAATAAAAAATAAAATATTAAAAAAAAAGTGGAAATTAGAATAATACCTATCTTATAAGGTATTTTACATGTTTAATAAGGGAATTTACATGACATTATTACAATATACAATATTAATATAAGTTGCATGTAAATATTTAGTTTTATTGACTTTATAATTATATATATATTTATTTATTTAAATATTTTATTTATTTATTTGACAGAGAGATAGAGAGAATACACAAGTAGGCAGAGCAGCAGAGAGAGAGGGAGAGCAGGTTCTCTGCCACTGAGCAGGGAACCCAATACAGGACTCAATCCCAGGACCATGGGATCATGATCTGAGCTGAAGGCAGCCGCTTAAATGACTGAGTCACCCAGGCACCCCTATTTATAATTTTGAAAGAAGAAAAATTTGAAACCCAAGTAGAGATTAATTCATGATATGTTTGAGAAGCTGAAAAAATATATATACTTTTGCTTCAGATTTTTATACTTTAAAGAAGATACTCTGAAGATATATTTGCATTTCTTAACAAAAGATTAGATGCAATAATATAAAATATTCATAATATAAAATAATCATAATATAAAATAATATAAATATTGAATAATTTAGCATATGTTAAACAAGGAGTACTTATAATGTACTCCTTTAATGTAGACATTAATTACTTTAATGTAGACATTAAATTATTTGCTAGATGAACACCTATTTTTAAGGATAGATGCAAGTTATTGTAAGGTCGAAACATATTTCCAAGCAGTATATTTATTTCTTCCTATATGCATCAAATTTATTCTGGATCAGTTATATATCAGATAATTGTTGAAATGTGGTTAATGAAATAATGAGTGTTTCTCCTTATTTTACTTGTTTCAATTTTCCAATATTTTCACAATGTATGTGGATTTTATACATTGATTTTTATTCTTCTTTAAGGAAAAAAAAGCTTTAAATTAAGAAAAGATAGTTAAATAAAAATTCTGCTACTGGGAAGTAAAAAAAAGGCTAAAATCACTCATACGGGTTTCTTCTTATGTGCTTATTTGAGAAATAAATTAACAGGAAACATATTAATGGGAGATCCTCTCCTAGAATGTTCTCATTACTTGGCTGGTTGTGTATATTTTTTCAGTGGAAGTTTTGGATTTTTTTCCAAGTGTCCAAACAAAAAAGATCCACTTTAAACTAATATTGCTCACTTATATCTATCAGGCTTTCATAGAATTCTAAAAGCTTATTTAGACTTCTGAGGCAACAAGTAACTATAAAATAATAGGCTTTTTGTTTCATTTCTTTGCTTTGAAAATTCATGCAGAATCTAATGTCAGAGGTAGAGTAGTCTGGCAGAGTAATATAGGGGATTGATGACAAATCTGGTGCTGAACATAAAGTCAGCACAGCAAGTAAATACAAGTATATGGAATCAGAAAGGGATTTCGTATGGGCAAATAAGGTTTAAGACCTTTAGTTCCACAATACACCACTCTGACATCATGAAATACTGCATAACAAATAAGAAAGTATAATATTTAAAGGACAAAGAAACTTTAAATATGTTCATGACTGCACATAATTTAAATTTGATAAGTTATAGTTCAAAGTCAATTGGATGGAGCTATTCAAAGGCAATGTTTTCAGCTACTCATTTGAACTATATATTTTTCTCCTAGAAAATACAATTTACATTTCCAATGAATGTATGTTTGGTTAATATGACCCTTGTCATGTTTTGATTTATATTCCAATTTCATTCCTTTTTTCTTAGCTGTAACAGAAGGCTCTTCACATGCTTCTGCAATTTAAGGCTTATACTGAAACACAAAGGAGATGGTCATAATAGTTAAAACTATGATAAATTATCTGGCTATTAAAAGGTGATTTTAACATTAATTGAATATAATTAAATGTCTTTTAATGTATCACAGGGAGTATGATTACATTACTAGATAACTAATTCTAAATACTTTAAAGCTTATATACAAGAAGACTTTGTGTATAGGGCTCCACATTCTGTAGGACAGTGCACTTGGTTTAATGCCCTACCATGGTCATCTTAAAATTTGTATTAGTCTTCAAATAAGAGTATCCACATTTCCATTTTCTAAACTGAAAGTAATATAGTCAGTTCTATGCACAAAATATTAAAGTTTACTATAACTCATTTTAATATTCATAATATGCTAATATATCACTCCATTCAAGGTAGCTCTGTCATTCCTTCATATTTTCTAAATTAATGTTTTCTAATTACTTATTGATGCATAACTAATTATTCCAAAATTTAGTAGCTTAACAAAAGCCATTTCATTATACCTCATGATATTTCGATGAGGACTTCAGCCAGGGATTTCATAGCTGTGACTGGGATCATGTGGTGTTATTCATCTGGCAGCTAAAAGGTCCAACATGGTGTCAACCTACAACGCTTGGTACTTTGATGAAGCACTCCCTTTCATTTTGTCTCAGGATCTTTCTATGTAGACCCTTTAGTGTGATAGATTTCTACAAGTCTCAGAAATAATGCAGTGGAAGAAAAAGAGGAATGGGAAATTGCCAGTCCATTAATACTCAACTGGATATTGTTAAAACAACACTTCCATTGTGTTCTATTGTTCAAAGAAGCCAGAGTCCACTCATATTCAAGAGGAGGGATGATAGGCACCAACTCCTACAGGAAAAGTGTCAGATCATTTATATTCTTATTCAATTTGCTAAATCAGGATTAGGCTAATATAGACAAATAATTTATTTTTAAACATAAATAACTTTGTACACACTGCTTTTATGTCACTTAAGTAATTTTATAGACATATAGCTATCAAAAGATATATATTTTTATATATACAGACACATAGATATAACAAAATAAAATAAATGTAAGTAGGGAGAGCTATTAGTACATATGTTTATAGGTAGAGATAAAATGTGTGGATGTAATATCTACATATTTCCTCACTAGACTGAAAATTCCATTGGATCCATATTAGTTTCTTCTTTCTTCATTAGGCCCTATAAAAGTGCCTTAAACCTAGATTGGACTTTATAGTCTGTTCTAGTATGAGTTTCTGAAGTTAAAAAAAAACAAAAAAAACCTCATATATATTAGGTAAACATGGACATGATGTCAGTATAATATGAAAGTCACATTTGGTTTACACTTCGTTAATATTTGCATTACTAGGGAATGGTAACTGAAACAAATTACATGAATACAAGTGAGTGCTAGGAAGGATTTCAGTATAGTGTATGAAAATCACATACCTTACCTACTCCTTTCTCAGTTTGGTTGCATGCTGTCATGGAAGTGTTTACCGTATGGTTCCTTACAATTCCTCCCCTCCTATCTATCTTAGCATATGTGAGTGTTCCTTACATTCCATTGTATACATCTGCTTTTACATTTTTAAAGAGATACACTTATAATTGGTAGAATTAATTTATTAGGTTTTAACATACATAATTTTCAAAAATCTGCAGCTTATTTTGTTGAAATCATTAAGACTTTTGTAATTAGTTGCAGATATTTTGAGAGGTTTTTTTTTTTTAAGATTTTATTTATTTATTTGACAAACAGAGATCACAAGCAGGCAGAGAGGCAGGCAGGGAGAGAGGAGGCAGGCTCTCCACAGAGCAGAGAGCCCGATGTGGGGCTGGATCCCAGGACCCTGGGATCATGACCTGAGCCAAAAGCAGAGGCTTTAACCGACTGAGCCACCCAGGTGCCCCTTGAGAGGTGTGTTTTAACACTACTCTTCTTCTATCATTTTTAGAATGAAATGCTGCAGGATGAGAGGTTTCCCGATATACATGCATTGTGTCATAGCAGAAACATCCATTTATATTTGTTGAGTTAAATTTACTTTGCATATATAAGTGGCATCACATCAACAAAATTTACTTTGTGTATTTAAATAACATAATGACTATTTCTATGATCTGCATTTTAAATTGCAGTAAATGTAAATATTTAAATGATTGTCAATTGACTTTATAGAAGCAACAAAGAATTTTTTTAAGCAGAGAGTGATTGAAAACAATACATTTTAACTTGACTTTAAATATTTTATTATTGGTTATTTAATCTCCTCTTTAATGATTCTTCTATGCAAAGAAGCCCAATTAAACTTTCCTTATGCATACCAGTTAAGGATGAAACAAGGCTGCCTCTGGAAAAGAATTCACAGATTGTGTCAGATTATCAAATGCTTTTGCCAATGGAGGACAGCAATTTAAGGGAATAAAAAGAAATATTTTAAATCATCTCACAAAAATTGAAATTTCTTAAAATTACACGTGTAGATGTATTTTCATGAAAATACATATGAAATATAATAAATTCTCTTTTACATACAAAATATAATAAATTCACAACCAGAAAATAAACAAATAGAATTAAAGATAAAACAGAACAGGAGCCCCTGGGTGGCTCAGTGGGTTAAAGCCTCCGCCTTCAGCTTAGGTCATGATCTCAGGGTCCTGGGATTGAGCCCTGCATTGAGCTCTCTGCTCAGCCGGGCAGGGAGCCTACTTCCCCTGTTCTCCCCTTCCCTAAGTCCTCTCTGCCTACTTGTGATCTCTGTCTGTCAAATAAATAAACTCTTAAAAAAAGAAAGAAACAAACAAACAGGACATAGTTTTCATGAGCCTAATTTAAGTATAGATAATATGTAATGTGATCTCATGGTGTGTCTGGGTGGCTCAGTGGGTTGAGCCTCTGCCTTTGGCTCAGATCATGGTTTCAGGGTCTTGGGTTCAAGCCCTGCTTCGAGCTGTCTGCTCAGCAGGGAGCCTGCTTCCCCCTCTCCCTCTGCCTGCCTCTCTGCCTACTTGTTCTCTCTGTCAAATAAATAAATAAAATCTTTAAAAAAATATATGTAATGGGATCTTTATGACTCCCAACAATAGAAAAGGGAAAAACTTATTTTTTAATGATAAATCTTTTGTGAGATTTTTAAATTCAGACTTTTATTATTATTTTTTTTAGAGCAGTTTAAGATTCATAGAAAAATTGAGCAGAAGGTGCAGATATTTTTCTCCCCCAACATGCCCAGTCACTTCTATGATCAATATCTCCCCGAGTGGTACATTTGTCACAACTGATGAAGCTACATTGACACATCATAATCATCCAAAGTCCATTGTTCACAATATGGTTCACATTTAGTATTGTACATTCTTTGAGTTTAAACAAATATATAATTATATGTAACTGTCATTATGGTATTATACAGAGTAGTTTCACTATTCTAAAAATCCCTTGTACTCTGCCTGTTCATCCATCCCTTCCTCCACAATCCCTAGCAACCACTGACTTTTGTTTTTTAACCTGTTCATTGTTTTGCCTTCCCCAGAATGTAATATAGTTGGAATCACGCAGTGTAGAGCCCTTTCAGATAGGCTTATTTCACTTAGTAATATGCACTTAATTTTCCTCTGTGTCTTTTCATGGCTTGATAGCTCCTTTCTTTTTAGCACTGAACTATATGCCACTGTCTAGATGTACTAGTTTATTTATTCATCCAACTACTGAAGGACCTCTTGGTCACTATTAAGTTTTGTCAATTTTGAATAAAACTGTTATAAACATCCATGCTAGAGATTTGTGTGGATACAGTTCTCAACTTCTTTGGATAAATACCAGGAATATGACTATCAGATGGTATGGTAAGAGTATGTGTAGTTTTATAAGAATCTGCCACACTGTCTTCTAAAGTGATTGTACTATTTTGCAATTACTGGTAATCAATAAGAGTTCCTGTTGCTCTGTATCTTCACCAGCATTTGGTGTTGTCAGTGTTCCAGATTTTGACCATGCTAATATCTGTATCATGGTATCTCATTGTTGCCTTTAATTATTTATGCAAAAAAGTCACATAACTTTTGAAAAATTGAGCGATGTATTAAAGGAGATATTACCAATAGAAACTATGATAAATTCTCCAAAAATACCTGGGTAAAATACATGTATTTTGTGTACACAAGCTTTAATTCACATTATCATTTTTTCCTTTATTAGGTAAGTATTCAGTGAATCCTAATTATTATTGTACAGTGCTGCAAAAAGAAAAAAGAAGTCTAGGTTTCTTTGATATCATAACTTGCTTTTGATTAGTATAGGAAAGTTGACTGAAGTGTTACCATTAAGACATGATAACAAAAAGATAGATTGTGTCAATAGTCTTAGTCTTATTAGAGAAAACAGAAATACAGATAAGGTTACATAATAGCTTATTGTTTTGTGTTAACTTCAATTAACTATGTAGTGATTGTATTATCAAAATGCAAAGGATATATGCAAATCTTATTCAGTGAGGTCTTATATTTGTCCAAACTAATGCACCTAATAATCTTTTGAATATTTCTCTGAAAATGTGTATGTTATTCTTATTTGTTATTTTTGATATTTTTGGAAAAGCACCTTCCAGATTAATATTAATGTTATCCAGAAACTTTATCACTTAGAAATAAAACAAAACATACAGCCCTTCTTTGATTGTTGGGGTGAAAATTTTAAGTTCTCTCTTCCATTACAAAGGAAAGAACTTAAAAATCTGAATCTCAAATTTTGGTAAAATCATAGATATTGAGATCTCAGAAGCTGACATAAACAATTCTAAAGCAAGAAGTAGTGAAATGGAAAACTTTCTTCACAGATGTCCACAGGAAGAAAAGGAGAATGTAAAGAATAAGAATCCTTACCACCTCTTAATATTACCAACCGTTGTGATGGAGTAGGCTAAGGGAAACTCCAAATAGGATAAGGAATGAACATGCAAGTAAGAGGACTTCTGTTCATATTTCTCCCTGGGTATCTAGAGAACTAATTCAAAATATGTTCCTGAGCCAATAAGGTTGTGCCATCCTTGATTAGGAATGAAACATTGATGTCTTAAGGTACAAAAGAGCCTCTGTGCCTTTTTTGACTCCTCTGTGTTGGGGAAAAGATCCAGGTATTGGAGAGTATCTCCAATGAAGGAGGCAAATATAATTTAGTTTAACCAATTGGGCTTGGCAAATGGTCAAAGAAAGAAAGAAAAGGAAAGAAAAGGGTGAAGGAGGGAAGGAAGGAAAGAAGGGGAAGGGAAAAAGAAAAGAATGTGATTCCAAGACAGATTGCAACATGGACTGCTTGGGCAAATAATGAGATGGAAGAATCAATAGAGATTCAGAATCTGGCACAGGTCAAAACCAAGACTCTTCTGAATCAGCGAGTGTAAGTTACTTGAGCTTAACAATGCTGAGAAAACTGACCACTGCAAAAGATATCCTGGTTTTGACATCAACAGCAGGAGTCTCAGGTTGCCCTAAGACCAGTGAGATTCAGTAGTCTCTCACTATCACTCTGAGAAGGTGTACAACTCATTGCAATGAAATATAAACACACTGACCATCTTTAACCTGATTTTTTCATTCAAAATCCTTAGGTATCTTTCTAGGATAACTGTTTGGGATCTACTGCTTCATTTTTAACATCTGTGCCTCCAGTATTTAACCCATCCCTTTTGAACTGCTTTTTAGACTTTTCCAATTTTTAGCTATTACCAAGAAAAAAATGACAGGTTGGACAATAATGCATACAACCTTTTACACTTGTCTAATTATTCCTTTTCATAAATCCTTGTAAATAGAACAAATGCATCAAAGTTTATCAGCATTTCAAAATTTTGAAATATTAGGCAGATTTTCCTCTAGAGAGGTTGTTACCAATTGGTAGTATCACAAAATGTATAAAAATTGTTGTGATATATACCTTTATGGTGAAGACATATTTTCATTGAGAGATAGATTATTTTTGCATGGGTGTTTTGGGATTCTTATGTCTCTTTCATATTATTCATTCTTTTTTTTTCCCCATTTACATATAGTTGGCATCTACATTTCCATTTAATTTGGAGCAGGCATTTGAAAAAAATTAAAATCATTTACTTACTTCAGATTAGGTAAAAAATTAATAAAGCTTTGAGAAAATACACACACACACACACACATAAGGGTTTATTACTGAAGATATGTAAAATTACCTACAGCTGTAATCCTTATACCAAACTGAATAGGAAAAGCCCAGAGAGGATAAGACTAAACACAAAAACTCAACTCTGCACTTCAACTGTAAGCAACTTGAGAAGTTAAATTTTGCTCTGAATGAATATGGATAACATATATGCCAGAATTTTTTTTTCTGTTTTTTTAAGGTTTTGTTGTTGTTGTTGTTGTTGTTGTTGTTGTTGTTGTTTTTGATTACCTACAAAGCACTCTAAAATTCTTTCCAGACCTCATTATAGGTAAATGTACTCTCAGTAATAAAACTTAAAGCTTATAATTGGCTTAAAGGTGGTAGGTTTTCTTTCAGCAGTTTGAAGGGACATAAGTCATAGATCATAGGGTACCAAAGAGAAAGTAGGCTTATTCAAAGAGCACTGTTTCTGTCTAGTGGTAAATTTTAAAAATTATGATTGTTTTGTCATATGTTACTGATTTGTTGTTATATTATAATACCATATAAAATTTCAAAAATATGAGTTTTAGGTTATTGGGTACAGATTTATATTTGATTTATGGGGAAAAAATTTCCCTCATGGAAACAGCTTTTATACCAATTTTACATATCTGATGGAACTTCCTATATATCTGAATTATTGTCATTTATAAGAAATATATAGTATATATTTGGTCATTCTGATACCTAAAATATATTTCCTGTACAAATTTGGTCTTTGTAGTTCCAGGATCACAGCTCCTAAAACTCTTGGAATTCCCTATCATAAAAGCAATAAAGGTGTCTTTTGTTATGTTAATAAAGTGACTTTTAAAGAGCCTTTCCTTAACCTAAGGGTAGGGGCTGGTTGCCAGTGATGCCAACCATGTGATTAAAAGGTTGAAATTTACCCCAACCCCTGCCCAGTGAAGGTAGCAGGGCTAGAGATTGAGTATCATTACCAATGGCTGATGATTTAATCAATGGTAGTGGTCTCCTTTATCCAGTGTTTAATTTCCACAGTTTCGCTTTCCAAAGTTTTGGTCATCTGGGGTCAACTTTGGCTCTGGAGCAGATACTCTTCCTGTGGAATCCGCAGAAGGTCAAAGTGCCTATGTCATTCACCTCATTTCTTTCCCCATGTAGGCATTTTATCATCTCACATCATCATAAGAAGAAGGGTGAGTATAGTGCAATAAGATGTTTTGAGAGAGAGTGAGACCATATTCACGTACTTTTGTTAAAGTACACTATTATAATAGTTCTATTTTATTATTAGTTACTATTGGCTATCTCTTTCTCTGCCTAATTTGTAACAAACTTTTCATAGGTATGTATGTTTTCGAAAAAGGATAGTATATACAGGATTTAGCACTTTCCTTGGTTTCAGGTTTCAGATAGCAACTGGGGACCTTGGAATGTACTCCCTGAAGATAAAGGGCAGGGGCTATACCATAGGCCAATGTAATGAAACGTGGAAATTTGGGGAGAATGGCACTTGGATGGAGAAGATGGAAGCTCTATACCCTTTCCCCATGCTGTGCCCTATGTATCTCTTCCATAAAATGGTTCTCTGAGCACTGTGAGCTGCTCTAGCAAATTAATCAAACCCAAGGTGAGGGTCCTAAGAAACTGATTTATAGCCAGTTGGTTAAAAGTACAGGTAACAACCTGAATTTGTGACTCCATGTCTGAAGTCCAAGGAGGAGGGTTGGGGGTCATCGGAACTGCTATCCTATAGCTGGTTGGTCACAGATGACTCTTGCAACTGGTGTCTGAGGTGTGCACTGTGAGAGTACAGACTTAGAGGACTGATTCTTGAGCCGGTGGAATCTGATGCTATCTCTGGACAGAGTCAGAATTGAGCTGAATTGTAAGACTCCCAGCTGGTGTCTAATCATTGCTTCTGGGTGTGCAGGACCCTCCCCCAACATTAAAATTCAGTTCAAAACCAAATTAATGTCTATAATTACTACTTCTGTAATATTTTAGGGAATGCTAGAATAATTAATGAAAAAAGATAGAATATTGATTGTGATTTCCAAATAGCTGTGAATCTTGAGTATTTTCCTCATCAAATACCTTAGTTCAAAGGAATAATTTGTTTTTTACCAGCTTAAAACTAAGGTTAACTAGAACTGTATTATTAGTAATAAAGTAAATCTTCAATAAGTTTTTTTTTTTTTTAAAGATTTTATTTATTTATTTGACAGAGAGAGATCACAAGTAGACGGAGAGGCAGGCAGAGAGAGAGAGAGAGAGAGGGAAGCAGGCTCCCTGCTGAGCAGAGAGCCCGACGCGGGACTCGATCCCAGGACCCCGAGATCATGACCTGAGCCGAAGGCAGCGGCTTAACCCACTGAACCACCCAGGCGCCCTTCAATAAGTTTTTTAAGAAACAAATATAAACTATGTCAAATTGTACTTCTTTGATTTTCCTGAAGAACTGTCACCATGTTATCTTCTTTAAAATTCTCTTCAGGTATTCAAATAGCAAAATAATAAATAAAATATAAAATGAAATAAATTATAAAATAAAATAAAATTTATTTTGTATTCACCCTGTGACATCTTATAAAATGAATTTTGAAAAGTGGCTTCATGAATTTGAATAATTCCCATTGTCACTCTTTTAAACTGCAAATATATTAAGGTCACTTTACTTTTGATTATATATGTGTGTGTATATATGATTTACAATACAAACATAAGAAACTAAATAATGAAAATACTGGAAATCTTAAATCATTAGAAGTTTAGTAAATCACAGGGATTGGAAGCTCAAAAGCAAATACCATACAAGATTTATCAGAGAATTATCTTCTGATTAGGCGCTGTTAAAAATGGAACATTTTAGGGATGTCTGGGTGATTCAGTCGGTTAAGCACCTGCCTTCAGCTCAGGTCATGATCCCAGGGTCCTGAGATTGAGCCCCTCATTGAGCTCCCCACTCTTTGGGGATCCTGCTTCTCCCTCTCCCTGCTACCCGTTCCCCCTGCTTGGGCTCTCTCTGTCTGTAAAATAAATAAAATCTTAAAAAAAAAAGTAGAACATTTTAGAAATGTTTGAAAACTGTTAGAGAAACATCATTTATCTGGTAGTTACCTGGGAGATAACCTTATCTATACAGAACACAGACATGAGAAATTTTGCAGCTACCCATAAAAGCCTATATTTCCTCTAGTTGTAGTTAAATACCTCAATTGTTTGTTCCCCATCTGTCCCAAAATATGGCAGATTAGAAGCAACAAATTGAAACTATTTGAAGGCACACATATCAATAAAAATGTTTTCCAAAATGATGACAAGAGACAGAAATAAGATATAAAACTAATCCCTGGTGTACCTGAGTGGCTCATTGGGTTAAAGCCTCTGCCTTCAGCTCAGGTCATGATCCCAGGGTCCTGGGATCCAGCCCTGCATCATGGGGCTCTCTGCTCAGCAGGGAGCCTGCTTCTTCCTCTCTCTCTGCCTACTTGCAATCTCTGTCAAATAAATAAATAAAATCTTTAAAAAAAAATCAAAAACAAAAACAAATCCCTGAACTCAGCAAACAAACTAAAGTGAAGGAATAAATTAAAGGCTGTGGGGAGAGGTTCTAGAGTAGAAATTCCTCCAAAGTTTGCTCTTAGTCCTCAAGGATTTGGAACATTGTAAGGATGAAAACTAAAGGTGACATGACTATAGTACTAGATATAATAATTTTGCACAGCATATGAAGAATTTAGAATTATCTCTGTGATCATTTTTTATTCAAATATTTAAAAAACTCGTTCTAAATATATCATTCGGATATCCCTCCCCCACTTCTTTTACTTCTTTATCTCATCGTGATATGTTTGGAATAAGACCTTCTTGGGATTGCTCAAGTTTGAGATCTATTTCCCATGACATGAAAGCTCGATTAAGGGAGATATGAAGTTTTGTACTGGAGAGGGAAAAAGTCAGCTAGCTTATCATAATATCTAGGCACTCTCATGAAGAGGTTAAGGGTGCTACTTCAAGTTTTTGTTTTTGTTTCCTTTTTCTTACAAGTCACACAGGGACACTTCCACAGCCATGTTCCCTCTCTTCCACAGCCATACCTGCTCCCTAGAACTACCCAAAAAATTTTTTTAATCCCATGATCTTAAAATATGGTATATTTGACTCTTATTGTTGTCAGTGACACGTTGCCACATATCTCAGAGGAAGTGACAAACACCATGTCCAGTAGTAGATAGTATTCCAGCACTGACTGACTCCATTAAATTTAGCTACAGTGATACAGTCTTGGGTTGAAGTTCAGGACAGTAACTGGTGTTTATAATCCCTGGGCTTTATAGAAAACTTTTTACAAAGTTTCTTTTCATATGTTCAGCATGTAAAATATATTATTACTATTAAGAATAGTTAGTATTAGCATAGTGGTTAAGAAGCCAGAGTGCTTGGACAAGAATTCTAGCTCTATCTACCATTTTTCAGCTGAATTACTGTGGTCAAGTTATGTTAACAACTGGGTACCTTGGTTGTCTTGCCTGTAAAATGAACATATTACAGTATGGACCTCCCAGGTTTATGCTGAGGATAAATTTGTTAACACATGTGAAACACTTAGAAGAATCTTTATGGTATTGTGTTATGACAGTGTTTGCTGTTACTACAATCTGTTCAATTGAACTCTTCTGAACTTTTCAGTCACCTATTTTTTCAGGTTTATAAAATTTGCACATTTAGCTTACTGGTTTACATCATTTACACAGCCACGTCTTCTATTAATAAGTTCATCTTTTCAAAGTAGCCTTAGATGATAATAGTTTGAAAAAGGAACAGTTGAACACTCTCCATTGCTTTATTAATGATGTGCAATGGAAGATCTGTTAATTTTTGAGTAGTTTATTTTAAAAAATCCATGAAGATGAGAATAATGTTAAAACACAACAGAACAAAAAGCTATTTGAGCTTTTGTTTGCCGGATCCATTTATCACAAAACCTTTATGATAAATGCTTTGAAACTATTTAATCATTCTAACAAGGTTACAGTTATAACTCAGCTGTCTCAATTTCAGTAAATTATACCATCTCAAGTTCAGTAAGTAGAAGGAATCAGGATTTGAGCTCAGGCAGCTGGCTTTAAGAACCCATCCTTCAGAGGAGCTGGTGACTTGGTCATTTGTGAGAAGAAATGTTGCCCTAATTGTGAAGGCAGAAAATATGGTAGAGAGGTCAGAGGTACCAAGACAAGAAGATCCCATGTGTTTTCCCAGAAATATAGTTGCTATAAATAGATATTTAAAAGATTGAGCTTGGTAGTTTTTTTTGTTTGTTTTTTTGTTTTTTGTTTTTTTGCTTTGATTTCTGATTCTGCCACTTACCAGCTTGAGACTTTTACTACATGACTTAACATCTCAAAACTGCAGTTTTGGTTCTTCTTGATTCCTTTTGGTTCCTTTATATAAAATATGAAAAATAGTTTCTCTATCAAGAGGATATTTTATAGAATAAATAATGTAAAATACAAAGTCCAGTGCAGTATATATTATACAAAAAGTACTCCAATGATAATTATTATTATTACTGTTATTGCTATTTTCATAGCTATTACTTTTATTCAGTTAAAAGAGCATGTGTAAGTGTAGAAAATGTGTTAAATATGGTGGCAGAGGAAGAAAAGTGAAATAAAATATCTCTCCAAATGTGCATCCACTTCTTCACAGATAATAGTAAATATATTACGTATGTATATATTTATATAGTGTGTGTTACATAATGTGTGTTAAATATAGAGCATCTTTATCATGTTAGCATCAAAATTAAAGTTATGCAGGAAATATGATGACAAATAATAATTTTTGTTAGTATGTTGAATTTTGTCTGGAAATTTATTTATTTCTTCAACATTGAAAGGATATTCCCAGTAAGCATAGACTTCTAGATTAGTCTTTAAGGACTTTGAGAACATTTCATTTTTTTTTCCTTTCTGGCTTCCATAACTTCTTTTGAGAAATCCACTAAGAGTCTTACTTAGCCCATTTGAAGGTAATATGCTTTTATTTTCTCTCACTGTTTCTCTTTGTATTTGATTTTTACTAGGGTTTTTTTTTTTTTTAATTTGTACTAATTTTTAAAATCATATACTTGGAAGTGATTGTTTTCAATTTCATATTTTAATTTCTATTTCATATTTGTATATTTCATAGATTTCTCTTAGTCTGTGCTTGTTATTTCTTTGAAAAATCTGTATCTCTTAAAGTATATTTCTCTTCCATTTTCTCTTCTGCTTTTCATAGTTTCCAGACTTTAATTACACATACATAGGGCCTTTTTGCTATGTTTATTTTTCTGTCCATTTACAGTTCTATGTATGCTCCTGCCTGGACATTTTCTACCGACCTTCTAGTTTACTAATCTCTTATTTTCAGTTAGCTGTTACTATTACTTTTAATTTTAATTTTTTATTTTAAAATTCCAGTTAATATATTTTTTTAAGTTTAGATTTCCACTGGATTCTTTTATTTATAAGTTCTTATCCTCAGGAAAAAAAAATATATATATATATATATACATATACCTTTTAGCTTCTCTAGTAGGCTAAATAAATGGCTCTCCAAAGATATTCATCCCTTAATCCTAGAATTTGTGAATATACAATTTGACATGGTCAAAGGAACTTTGTACATATGATTAAAATTCTTGACAGAGGTAGGTTATTCTCTGTTTTCTGGGTAGATGCCAAGAAAGCACAAGGCTATGGGAGGTCAGGAAGGAGAAGCCAATGAGAGGACACAACTGAGACTGGAGTATTGTGGCCATAAACAAAGGAAATTACCCTAGTCTTTAGAGACTGAAAGAGGCCAGGGAGTGATTCTTTCTTGAAGCTTCTAGAAGGAACCTCTAGAAGCCTCTGAAACCCCTACAAGGAAAATAACTGACATGTTGATTTTAACCCCACTAAACTGATACCAGACTTCTGATCTCCAGAATTGTAAGATAATGAATTTGTGATGTTTTAGAGTGTTGGGTGATTTGTCATTGCACAAATAGCAAGCTAATGTATGATTTTTTGCAAACATATGTACTTATAAAGAAATTCATTTTAAAGTTTGTTAACCTAAGGCTTGATAACCACAATTATTAGATCATCAGTGAGTCAATTTATATTATGTCTATACCCTGGGTTTTGCTTAATGGTGTGTCTGGTAGTTTGGGTTTGAATGCTTAATATTATTAATGAAAAGTTATGCAAATTATGGATAAATTTTATTTTCCTCTAGAGAATTTCACCTTATACACTTAGGCAGCCACAATGGATTAATTTACATTAATCTAATCAATTCTCTGGCTGACCTTGCCCTTTGTTTTAGTTTTTATTAAGTCTTAGTCTACATTTGGTCTTCCCAGGGTGGGATGTAATTTTCCAATTGAGAGTCTGAGGATGTTTACTACTGCTTCTCCTCTTTAAACAGCCTGAAACCCTTCAAGATCATGATTCCACTAAACAGTTCACTTTAATTGTCATTCACTTTCTGTTTTTTTTGTTTGTTTGTTTGTTTTTTTTACCTGCACAACTTAAGGATTCAACAGTGCATTGGACTCATTTTTTGAATCTTCCTTCTCCCTGAGATATTGACCATGCAAGTTCTGGTTACTTTGGCAGTCTCAAATTCTATTTTCCCTTTCTTTTTTGTTAAACTCTGTGAGATTCCCAAATGTTCTACAGGCTTCTCTGACCACTGGATGAAACCCTGTGCTTAGTTTTTTGATCTTTCCCTCTGTGCTAAGATTCATTAAATATTTTGAGAGCCCAGTTCTATATAAATAATCTGGCTTAACCTTTCTAGCTATACCAAAGTTAGAAATATGACTTTCATTTTACAAATGTGAACCTTGAGCCTCAAGCAGGTCACATAACTTGCCCAACATGGCGCAGGTAGAATTGAAGGAAGATATCTAACTAATACTAACTAATCTCTGTACTCATTCGCTGCACAGGAATGCTTCCCAGATGTAATCTGAAATAAATGGGGAAAAAAATTGGTGACAGAAATGTAAATAGGAACTAAAATTATGAAGATACTAATGAAGTTGCACTTTGTTTTATTCTTTATGTTTTATTCTCTAACCAAAAGAAGTAGGAGATGAGGTGTTTTTGAATTTTAAACACTTAATCTACTATTAAAGGTATGGATACAAGCACTCGGGGTAAACAATTTTTGCAAGAAATCTTTTTTTAGTATAGTAGGAATTAATAGAATACCTCAATTAGAAAGGAACACAACTCAACCTACAGTTTCCGTGGAAATTTTTTTTTTTCCCCATGGAAAATTTTATAGTAGTGTCCACCATAATTGATCATTGCATTTTTGTGACATCTCTTGACATTACATTTGGGGACAAACACTGGGCTAGGAATAACACTGGTATTCATTGTTATTTCAGAAATCTAGAAGGGTCGCCACATACATAAAATAGAAGTGAAGAGGTGGTGATGTTACCATTGGAGCTAGAAAATAGGCAGAATTTTAAGAGTTTTTAAGGCATTTCAATTTGTAGTAAGAGTAGTATGAAAGATTTAAAGGGATATGACATAAAGATAGGTGTCTCAAATCACAATGAATACCAGTGTTATTCCTCGCCCGGTGTTATTCCCAGATCCTTCCTCCCTATGCTAGGAAAACCCTTTATATAAACCCTTTATATATATATAGTTTTATATATATATATATAACTATATATATATATAGTTATATATATATATAGTTATATAGTTAACTTTTAGTCATACATTCATACTTCAGGTCACACCTTGAACGTCTTTTTTTTTTTTTTGAGGAATTTAGATTCGAACTTACTCGCTACTATTCCCATAGCATAAAATGGAAATTCCTATATAAAAATAGTCATTTTTTTACTGTAACTGTTTAACTTGTTTTAATGTCTTTTTTGTGTCCCAAATTTTAGTTACATTGAAGAAGAGATTATTCTATCTTAATCTCTTATTGTGGAATGTAGCAACACTATTCTTGGTACTTGGAATGATTAATAAGTAATCATTGACTGAATAAACAAACATGTGCCAATAAGTAAAACATCCTCAAATTATTTTTTCATAGTGTGAAAATTAGTTATTTTCCTCTTGTAGTTAAATGAGTCTGGGAAGGAGTAGGTAGTTATCAAGGTAAAAAAAATCAAGGGATGAGATGAATATTTTTATATTGCTTTCAGAAACATTGTGAATGAAACAGTATTCGAATACAGTTGATCTCAAAGTAAATTCTTTGTCAAATCCAAGACAATGTGTGATTGTGAATTCACAATTTCTCAAAAACCACAGGGAGAAAATACTTCAGTTATATAGGAAGATAAAGATAAGTATTTAAATACATAGGTACCGTGCATTGAATGCATCAATAATGTTCTCCAGTGTCAGTACTCCATAATTTACCTCTTGTATTTCACAACATATACTGAATGTGCATTATAGACCTCAATTTGTACATAATCAAAATGATGCCTAAACAAACATAACTAATAATTACTAAGTGAAAATATTTATTCCTGGGTCTGTTTGATTTTAAAGCTTATGACTATAATGTAGAAATCAAACTTTTTTCCCTCAAGAAAAGTTTCCAGGAATATAGATTCTTGACACCCAACAAAAGTGCAATTTGAGGTAGTTTTTTTGTTTTGTTTTGTTTTGTTTTAATTAGGAAAACTAATATGGTGACCTCTTTCATTATCTGAGTGGAATTCACCAATCCCACTTCTAATAATTGTTGCAATGCAAGTTTGTTTGTTTGTTTTTTTTTTTCTGTACATAGGATGAAAAATATAGGGTTATCATAATGCTCTGGCAAAGGGACAGTACTTGTAGAGAGGGGATTCCTGTTGGAATGGTTCTGACTTTTCTCTCTTATGGGGATGGATAACTCCTTCTGCCTTAAGAGTGAGGGGCTGCATATATTCTCCAATTCTCAAAAGGTCTCCAGGTAAACCATGCAAATATCTAACTCCCGATTTACTTCAATTACGTCTCTTTTTTAAGTAGGTAGAAACATAAAACAAAATTCTTCTTTTGTAATAAAACCTATAATGAGTCCAGATCTTTCTGATTCATGAATGTTTCTCTATGGGAGCCTCACCTGACAGCATGCCTCATCTTACCTCAGCGCCACTATTATGTAAAGCTTACTCCATGCCTGTTCTTAATATTGAGATGGTGTTTGCCTTCCCACTTCAGAGGTGCCTGTTCTATACATATATACAGAAATGATAGATCCAAGTTTATATGCCCTGTTTATGTGTTATGCTTTATTTACGTACTTTTCCACTTGTAGTATGTAGAAATGAGCATACATTTACAAATGAAGTTCCAGATGTGTATTGTACCTGCTTTGGCTAAATATGAGGAATATATTTATTTCCTAATTATGCATGGAATAGAAATAAGCACTTTTCAGACTGTAAAACCATGATGTCATGTCATCATGATTTCTTATTGTTGCTGATAATTCTGTATGAAGATACATTCATGCAATCATTTTCATTAATTTCCTAGAATAGAGCTTGAAATGGTAAAATTTGAAGTTTTAGGGTAATATTGTTTAGATTAGACCTTTTGAAGGAATGAGGGAATAATGGTTGTAAGTTGCTAAGCATATCAGTCCCCAATTATTTTTGTAACTAAATGTTTACTTTAAAATATAACCTTGCTCAGATACATACAGCAAGACTGCACCTGTTATTCTGAATTATGACTCCTCTTATATTTTGGATTGTTATATTAACCCTCATTGTTGGAATCTCTGGCCTTGATGATCATCTGCATCTTGAATTCCCTACATGTGACATATTCATTGTGCATTGTGACTTAAGGCTTTTACTGGATCCTGAGTGACTGTACCTCACTATACCCTCAGCAATGCTTCAGTGATTTCTGAATCTCATTCTTGTTTCATCAATCCAGTTCTGTGGCAAGTTAGGCTCGCTTAGTTGTCTTCATCTTCCAATACCATTGTGACACAATTGTCACTGCTTCAGGCTAGTGGTTTCCCTGTTTGTCCTCTAAAAAGCTGGCATATCCACAAAGTATACATGCAAGGAGCTGTGCACTTAGAGCTCCCCTTCCCCTTTCCAATGTCTTGACCTTCTTGCATACCTTTTGGAGTCCCAAGTGAGGAAGCTAGGATAGACTGATCTAATCTCTATCCCTAACACTGTTCTGTTCTCATAAAACATCCTGGACAGAAAGAGGAGGTTTTCCCTGTCCTTCTCCTATATCGTATCCAAGGCCTTCTCTAAATACACTATATTTTTCCATCCCGTTTCTGTGCCACCTTGGATGGCATTCACTGTAATGATGGAGAACACATGATTTTGAACCAGTTTGCCTAGGTTTGAATTTTAACTCCACCAAGTATTAGATATATGACCTGGGTCCAAGTCATTTAATTGTGCCTCAGTTTTCTTGTCTATAAAACATGGATGATTATAGTACCTACATCTTAGGGATATGGAAAGTTAAATGAATTAATATAAATAAGTGGCTCAGAATGACACCTTGCACATAGGCACTAAATATATTTTAGCATTTATTTTTAGTGTAAGTTATATAAATTGGTATTAAAAGAACATTTAAGTCTTTGGTGCATTTGGCTTCCTTCTCTACTTTCAATCCAACTGGAAGTTCAATGCCTGGACACCCCAAACACATCCACATATATTATTAAAACTTTTTCAAATCCAGGAAAAACATTAGGCATATTTTGCTTAGCTGCATATGGTTAAGCTTAGCAGGAAGGTTATATTAGTCCCTAATCTCAATTGTATACCTTGTTTGTTATTTGTTTGTTCTTGACTCAAAAAAATCATAATTTAGACTCTGTTGTTAAGCTTTTGATTTAACAAAGAAACTGGTGCCAAGGGGGCCTGGTGTCTGGAGATTAAGAGCCCAGTTTTACATTCTGATTTTCCAGAACTTTGGTCTTTAATACCACAGTAAGAATTTATTTCTTAAAAAAAAAAATTTCTTTCTTTTAATTTTTCTCTCCTCCTTCTCCTCCTCCTCCTTCTTCCCCTTTCCTCTATCCCTCTCTCATCTTTCTTTCACTTAAAATATATATATATATATTTATTTATTTGAGAGAGAAAGAGAGAGCACAGAGGGAGAAGCAGACTCCTGGCTGAGCGGGGAGCCTGACACTGGGGATCGATTGCAGGAGACGGAGATCATGACCTGAGCTGAAGGCAGACATTTAACCATCTGAGCTACCCAGATGCCAAGTCATCTTTCCAATTACATATCAAATCTAAGATCTTTCTCCAAAACAAAGCCATCTTTATCATATCCCAGGCCCATACATTGTAGCTTGAGTTATTGTAACTAGGGGATTCCTTTTTTGAAAAGCAGTTCAGTCTCTTAAAAATTCAGGTTCCAGAGGAGACCTAAACAAATTTCCATGTTCTCGGTTTCTTTCTCTATTATACTGTGTCTTTCTCCTAGTTATTAATTCTGCCTAAGGTATTGATTCCTGGCCTCGTGATGACTTGGATCTCAATAGTCTATAACTTTGTAATTAGACTAGGGCTCACATAAATGATGCCCTATGATTCTGGGGGGGGATTGTATTAATATGTAAATTTTATGAGAACACATTTCACCATTGATCAGTTTCACTTAAGTAGTCAAATTGGAGTTTCACTTTCTACCTTCATTGCCCTTTTGGTATCAACAACTTTTTGACTTATTCTTCAAGCGTATTGTGAATTTTAAAGGCCATATCTCCACATTTGCCTAATTAAATGAGTTTTGGCAAATATTTAAAAATGAGCTATCTCAAAGCCATCTGCTGTGCATATTATTTTTTTTAGTATACATATTTAACATTAATTTAAAAACCGAACTTGCTAATTTTTTGTATGGTACTTTTTTTCCCTTTTTTTTCTTCTCTTTGCTAACTCCTACCCATTTATTCAACCAATACTCCACCAAGTAACTCATATAAAGTATCTAGTAAGGAGCCTTCATGAATATATTTTAATTATATAGACAATACATAGGGTTTTTAATTATCTAATGTCTTTTAAGTAGAATCATTTTCACAATCTTCTTTCTATTCTCATTGTATAATATTTTATAGAAATACTTCAAGGTCTACTGGTCTATGTGGAATTAATTATTTTTAATGACAGAGTAATACTTCGAAGTGAAGATATACCTCAATTTACTCAGTTATCCTTCCTATAATAGTATTTACTTTATTTCCACTTTTTCCATGCATTACAAATGCTTGGAATTATGTTTTGAATCATATGTCAACATACAATGGTGTTTTATTTCTATGGAGTAGATATCCTGGTATAGAATGTGTGTTTAACAGAAAAAAATATTTTAATTTAATATTTATTTTTCTTAATTTTAATAAATAAATTTTATTTTGGCTGTTTATTTGTTTCTCTTAAAAACAATTCCCACTTTTACAGGTAATATATGAGCATCATTTTCTACTAATCTCCAGAAACAGTAACACTGTATTTTTTTAATTTTTAAGTTTGACACATATAAAAATGTAACAATTTGATACATGTAAAATATTTAAAAAAATAATCATGAGTCAACATTTATTACCTTTATTTCCATTTTTCTGAATACTACTATGTTTAATGATTTGGATTTTTTTAAGTGAATTTCCTGTGCATGTCATTGACGATTATGTTCTGCTCCTTTTTGTCTTTCTCTTTTCAGTGTATAAGAATACAATGTTTATTATCTACATATAGCTGTGTTTTCCACTGCCAAATATTAGTTATTAATATTTATGTAGATTAGTATTACTCTCTCATTTATGTTGTTTGGTCTCTTTTTCAATTGCTGTTACTATTCTTTGCTATGTGTTGAGGCTTAATTTTAAAGTTGTGATGGTCTTGCAGTGGTAGAAACCCAACCACCAAAAGAGTAAGGTAGACTATACCCCCAGTGGTGTACATAAAGGAATATTCCCATCTCTCTGTGTTCCATGTTTTCTCGAAGGGAAAGGATTCAGCCATAGCACTCAATTTATTTTTGCGTTAGTGAAACTACCCAATATTACTGTTAAATATTATTAAAATTTCAACTGGGGATAAACAAGAGACAAATCTCTATAAACTGTTTTCCAGGCAACTACTCAAAAAAATGGGGACGAAAACAACTTAATTGCTCCTTTTTTACCTAGAACTCAAGACTTCATATGCCTGTGAATTCAAATTGTCATTTGACTCAAAAGAGTATGTTTTTACTGTAAAGTAAAGGAGACAATTTCAGGTCAGAGTCCTCTTAGAATCCCTGCTTTATTGTGTTTTAAGCTATTTTGTTGTTAAGGGAAAAAATGCCTTAGGATTGATTATGTTAATTAGAATTCTCATGTAATAACTCTAACCTATTAATCTACTGCTATTAATGTATGATGTAAGTACATTTATGGAACACTGCCTAAAACTTTGATCAATTTTTATATAACTTTATATATTCCCTTTAAAATGAAAACTAGGAAATATTTTATAGAGGGAAGAATGCTTTATCCAAGGTCACACAATGAGTTCATTTTTCTTTGTCAGTTGGTCATAGGTAGTAGCTGTGATGAACAAGAATTTAGGTTGTCATTGTTTCTTTCAGTGATAGAAATACCATTTTGTAAACAAAACACAATTCAGTGAGTCATTAGTGCCTCCAAAACTGAATAACTCAGTTACAATGAATCCATTTTGTGAAGAAAAATGACTGACACCGCCCAAAACCACTGGATTTGTATGCATTGAAATTACTCTTCTAGATATGGTGGAGAAGGGAGGAGAGGAATTAATCATTTTTATTAATATGATATTCAAAAAAGTGCCCTTTTTCCTCATTTTCAGGACTAACATATCATATCTGACACCTTTATTTTTGTCCTTCACAGTGAGTTACATTTCATCTTTTGGGTTATTGGCATAAGAAAAAAGAGATAGTCTTGCTGAGGGCCATTAAGAGTTTCATATATCACTTTTTAGTTGTGACTCAGCATCTCCATTGCATAAGTTCAATTTCTGACTGTTCAGTATTATTTATACATTGGTAGTTCAGAGAGGTCTACTTTATTCTCCTTTCACTGTAGAAGATTAACCAGGAAAGATCATTCTTTTCATTAATCATCACAGAATATTTCCTAAACATCTTAAATGTGATAAACACATTTCACATAAATATTAAATATAGTAATATATTTGTGACCTTGACCAAGTCACAGTCTCCTTGATTCATTTTGTTTATGTATAGAAGTATATGTACTACTAACTATACATATATACTGACTGGACTGTGAATGTCTTAGAAAAACTCTTTTAGAAACTGTTATATTTCTTTGTATTCAAAAATTAGGATAAAAAGCAGAATATGACTTTTGCCACTTTTACCAACTAATATTGATTTAAAGATGTATTAAAAAATAAGGTGCTTTTGCTTGTTTTGTTTTTGTTTTTGTTTTTTAGATTTTATTTATTTATCAGAGATTGTAGAGAGCAAGCACAAACAGGGAGAGTGGCAGGTAGAAGGAGAAGCAAGCTCCCTGCTGAGCAGGGAGCCTGATGCTGAACTAGATCCCATGACCTTGGGATCATGACCTGAGCCAAAGGCAGATGCTTAACAGACTGAGCCAGCCAGGTATCCTAAGACATATCAGAAAATAGAGGAAGAAAAATTTGTCTTTTCTGTTTTGCTTTGTCTATTCACAGTTAATGGTACCTTTTCTCCTGCTTTACTATTGCTATTGGTGTTACAAGAGCAAAACTGGATTTTACAACCTACTTAAGAAAAGATATATTATCGTTTGGACTTTTATTGCAATTGTCATGGGGAAACATTATACCTTTTTTGGCGTGTTTCTGAGTATATAAACAAAATATTGTATAGGTTCTAATTATTTTCTACTTATGTTTTCAAATTTGTGATTTTTTTTTAAGATTTTACTTATTTATTTGAAAGAAAGAGAGCTCACAAACTGGGGGGAGGAGCAGAAGGAGAGGGACAAGCAGATGCCACAGTAAGCACAGAGCTGGATATGGGGCTCTATCCCAGGACCCTGAGATCATGACCTGAGCCAAAATTAAAAGTTGGATGTTTAACTGACTGAGCCACCTAGGTGCCCCCAAAATTTGTGATATAAAACGTCAAAACTTAATTTCCAAATGGACAGAATCTAAAGGAAAATTGAAAATAGAAAGTTATATTTATGATCATTTTAAAGTCTGTCATCCAACATGTTATGAATTAACACTGATTTGAAGACTTACACATAAAAACCTTTAAAATTAAGAATGTAACAGAACCTCTTTAATCTGGCAAATGAATATGTAAATAATTACAGCAAATACTGTATTTAATAGTGAAACATTGAAAACCTTCCCCTTTGTAAATAAAATCAATATTGCTACTATCACATCAATAGTCATTGTCATTTTGGAAAGACAAAATTATTTTATAAATTATAGTCACTGTAATAAAATAAAAGTCTCATTATTTGCAAATAATATGATTGTGTCTATAACAAATTCAAAGGAATATAGAAATAAATTATTAGAATTAATAAGATAGATCAACAACTTTGTTACATAAGTATAAACCATTAAAGTAATTATATTTCTATTGTACAGAAAATAAATTTATAAGAATATACACTTTAAAAATACAATAAAATTTTTCAAAGGATAAATATAGTAATATACTTGTAGGACTTCTATGGAGAAATTTAAACATAGTTTTAAAGAAACAATTTAAGAACCTTAACTATTGAGAAAGATATATCATGTTTGTTGATATTCAGAAGACCATATTTAAAGTTGTTTGTTCTCCATTAAGTATCATAAAAATAACAATTCTCCCTATATTAATTCAGAAGCCTGATGAAATTAAAGCAAATAAATAACCATGGAGTGGATTTGACATAATTCAATATATAATAATCACCAAGGTAGCCTTGAAGAAGAATAAAGACAAAAGTTAAGGTGACTCTTCAACCAGATTTCAAGTATTTTATAATTATGTTCATTAAGACTATGTAGAAGGATTCAAGATAGAAAAACTGATCCACACACAAAAAAATGGGGAGCTTCCAGAAGTAGACTCAACTTCACGCACTCCTTATATTACAAATGTAGCATTGCAGTATAATGCACATGATGATTAAATGACAGGTGGTAGAGAAAATAGGAAGAAAACTAGATCTCTACAAAACCCTGTCCACTACATTTTGTGTCCAATCATTAAATTAAAAACTTAAGTGAAAAATGACAATCTATAAAACTTTAATGTGAAGACAGAAGAATGTCTTTAGGACATGGTGTCAGCTTTTACTATATAACAAACCAAAGCAAAACTAACTGGTTTCAAGCAAGAGTCATGCATTTGGTTTATGATTTTTTTGGTCAGAAATTTGGGCTGGGCAGAAAAGATTGGTTCTTCTTATTTTAGTTAAACTCAGTGCACCTGCAGTCAGCTACTGGTCAGCTAAGTGGCTCTGCTTTTGGAGATTGGCTGGAGATATTAATTGGGGCAACTGGGGTGGCTAAACTACTTGTCTCTCAACATGTAACATTAGCCCACGACTGTTCATATGGCAAAAAGACAGGATTCCAAGAAAATAACTGGGAGAACTCAAAGCCTCTTAATGCCTTGATATGGAACTGATAGAGTATCCCTTTAGAGTATCACTTTTAAAGTAACAAAACAATTTAAGGCAGCACAGATTTAAGAAGTGGGGATATTCAACTTTTGTTAGGAGCAATTACAAAGTCATATTGCAAATGCATGATTCAGGGAGAGGAATAATTGCAGTCTTTTTTTTTCTTTTTCTGAACAATCCACCACAGTCTAAATTCAAGTTAGAAAAAGATACTATAACGTCACAAATGTGCAAGTCATGAAAAATAATAATAAAATTAATAAGTTATTTAATAACTATAAGTTATTTAATAAGTTATTAAAGTTAATTAATAACTTATTAATAAAATACATTGTAAATATAATAGACATTTATAAATCCATATATCTGAAAAAATTGATATCAAAATTATACAGTTTGCTCAACATCACTAATCATCAAGGGAATACAAATCAAAACCACAATAAGATATCACCTCACACAAGTGAGAATTGCTAGTATCAAAAAAGACAAAAAAAAGCACGTGTTGGCAAGGATGAGAACAGGAAGCCATCATTCACCATTGGTGGGAATGTGAATTGTCACAACTGCTATGGTAAACACTATGGAGTTTCAAAAAAAAAAAAAATCCAGTAATTCCACTATAGGGTATTTACTCAAAGAATATGAAACTGCTAATTGAAAAAGATACATGCATCCCTGTGTTTATTGCAGCATTATTTATAATAGCCAAGATATGAAAGTAACACAAGTGTCCCTTGATAGATGGATGGATAAAAGAGTGATATATATATATATATATATATATATATATATATATATATCATAGAACATTTTATATATATATAATAGAATATTATTCAGACATAAAAAAGAAGAAATCTTGTCATTTGCAACAGTATGAATGGATCTTGCGGATATTATGCTAAGTGAAATAAATCAGACAAAGAAACCTAAATATCATGTGATTTCACTTAAATGTGGAATCTAAATAACAAAACACTCTTAAATACAGAGAACAAACTGATAGTTGTCAGGGGAAGGTGAATTGGGGGATGAGTGAAATAGGTGTAGAGATTAAGAGCTACACATTTCCAGTTATAAGTCATATAAGTCATGGGGGACAAGCATAGCATAGGGAATATGGTCAACAATATTGTAATAGTGTTGTATGGCAATGGATGGCAACTACACTTAATGTTGGTGAGCACTGAGAAATGGTATGGAACTGTTGAATCATTGTATCGTATACCTGAGGCTAATAAGATATTGTGTATCAACTATACCTCAATATATATTTTAAGTATATAATGAAAAATAATAAAGAATTTATAAGCAAAAGATAGAAACCTAATAAAAATAGGCAAAAACATAAATCAGCATTTAACAGTAAAGAAAACATAAATGAGAAGTCAATCTATAAAAATATTCTGAGACATATTACCAATCAGATGAATAAAAAGTATTACCATAGTGTGATACCATTTTATTGCATCTAGATAGCCAAACATTAATAAATTAGATCTTATCAAGTATTAAGGAAGTGTATGAACCACATTATACCATGTTACAACACACACATATTTGGTGTGAAGTATCCCTCTTGCAAGGCAGAATAATGTTCCATGTTAAAGTCTGGATGGTCAAATGACTTACTTTGGCCTATGAAATAGGAATGAAATTTGAGATTGCGACTATTCTGTCCATTAGACTCCCAGAGTGATGTTTATCATGGAGTAGAACTACAGTCATATCATAATGGATATATAATGTGAGTAAGTAAGTAAGAGAACAACTGAGAATTGGGCACAATTTGTTATGACACCATGTCTTCTGGTATCCATGCCCTTGTGCAATTCCCTTGCAGATTACTCAGGGCTTGGCTATGTGACTTTGACCAATAGGAAATCAGAAAGCATAATGCAAATAACCTTGATAAGTCTCTTAGAATACTGCCATCTTTTGAGCAAATCTCATCTATCTTCCTTGAGGTTGTAATCCCACGTGAAGACCACTTAGGGAAGAAAGTCAGCCATTTTATCCACTCCAGATACTCAAGCTGAGGAACAAGATATGTAAATGAGGCTACTTATATTACATAATTTTAATGCAATAGAAAATGATAAAAATAATCGACCGTTGAGAGGTTGATATAGAAGCACACATTAAAATCAATAATTTTATTTGCTCTTGGTACCAATATTTAATGTTCATGGTTTTGATGACTTAGATATGTGAACATTATATATATTTAAGTATTGCACTTTTAAACTAAATGCTACAAAATCTCATGAAGGAAAATTAAAGGATACAAAGTAAATGAAAAAGTAAGTAAGGCTACTTATTGGAAGTCTCAATATTGTTAAGATGACAGTTGTCCCAGTTGATCAATAAATTCAATATAATTCCATTCAAAATGGTCATAGATTCTTTTTAGGATGAAAAGCTAATTTTAAAATGTATATAAAGACAAAATATCTAGAATAGCCAAAACAAAAGGGAAATAAGTTTGGAGAAAGTATACCCTTGCTTTTGGCACTTAGAGAAAGGCTATTATAATCAAGTCATGGTATTGTTGGGAGAATAGATTTATAGATCAAATAAGTAGATTAGAGAATTCAGAAATAGACTCACTCTTAGGCTATTTTTGACAAAGATGTTGAGGTATATTGCTTAATGAAAGAAAATTTGAATGGGATTACTTTTATTTTACTAGTTAAAGAAAAGTTAAAGTTAAACTTTAAAAATTAAACAAAGTTAAAAGGAAAGTTAAAGAAAAGATAAAAATTTTTGTCTTGAGAAAAACTAGGATTTAAATTTGAAAATTTTTTAATTTAAACACAAGTGCTGTTAATAGTTATTATTATGTTTCAAAATGTCCTATAGGATTTGAATACTTGTATTCAGGAGTAGAGCTCCTAGATTTCCAGCAAGCATTCCTTCAGCTGCTGGAAATTTTGACTGCTACCAGAACCCAGGGAAGTCCCTCTTCAGGAAATGCCCTGGGGTAAATAGTCTTCACCAGTGATTGGTTATAAATGTCTAGCTTCCTAGGCTCAGTGCAGGACAACTCTGTAGAGTCATGGCAACTCCAGAACCCCTTTGCTAACACTCCCTCACTGGTGTCCACCCCCAGGATAGCCCATTAAGCACCCTGCCTGCAAATCTCTAACTCCAGATCGGACTCCCATGGATACTCATCTACAACAAATTCTATTCTGCAAGAAAAGCTCCAAATCTCAATCTTTGTGTTTTAGACTTCACAGATTTTTTAAGCTTTTAAACTGTGAATCAAAGACAAATTATAGCCTCCCATTCAATGTGTAAGCTTTTTGCTTTTAGACACAATGGCTTAATATTTCTTTCCATTTGTTCCCAGTTACTCATGTGACTACTTAATATCACAGTTCAGTGTTTCTAGGCACACTGCCAGATTACAAGTCCAGCTATAGATTTTTAACATTATACTCCCTCAAGCCAACTACACTTAAATGAGTATTTAATTGAATTAATTAGGAAATTATCACTTAGTTTAAGTAACCTAATTGTTCTTAGCATTGGCAAGAATCCCAACATTTACAAACTGAATTAAATGTGTGATACCAAGACTAAGGCAACATAAATTCAACTCAGAATGTTAAAGCATAAATTAAGTATTAGTAAAAGATGCATAGAGCTGCATGCATAGATAAATAGTAGGTGAAGATAGATTGTATGTGAACTTCAAGTGCACCACTAGACAGGGGCTTGTAACTAAAATGTATGCTGATCTTTTGCATCTGATATTCTTCAGATGGTATAATTTATTTCTACAAAAAATAACATTTATAATGAAAAGATAGAGATCTTATATTCTATATAAGAATATACATATTATATTCTTATAATATAAGAACCATGTATATTAATCTGTCATTCAGCATTTGTTATATTTGAAAATATGAAATGCTGGGTGCCTGGGTGGCTCAGTTGGTTAAGTGACTGCCTTCTGCTCAGGTCATGATCCTGGAGTCCCAGGATTAAGTTTGGCATCCTTTCCCTGCTCGGCATGGGGTTGGCTTCTTCCTCTTACCCTCTCCCATCTTATGCTCTCTCTCTCTCAAATAAATATTGTTCTATAGATACAATTCTATTTATTAGTTTTATTGCTTGTAAGGAATTTTTTATATCCACTATTAAGCACCTAGATTACCACAAACTCCTTGATAACATAATTTGGGAAGAAAATCTTCATACATGTTTCTTTCTTTGCCTGTAAGAGAGTTACACTGAGATATAATCACAAGTGGGATTATAACATACCAATATACAGAATTTTTACATATTTGATTTTATTAGCTGCTGTTTCTGATTTTTAAAATGGCTGCACCAGTTTACACTCTCGCCAACAGTGCATGCCATTTCCATTTTGCTATATTGTCACCATCACTTTGAATTTTCCAAGTTTTTAACATATTATTTTTTAATGTATTTTTTTCATCTAGAGATGAGTATTACTGTTTTATGATAACTGGGAAGATTTAATATATCTTCACAGTAAATATCACTTTCTACTTACTTTTCATTTAAAATTTAACCTCATTCCCTATGTTTATGAAAACCATATAAAGTAATTGTTAATTTTTTTTTTAAAGATTTTATTTATTTATTTGACAGAGAGAGATCACGAGTAGGCAGAGAGGCAGGCAGACAGAGGGAGAGGGAAGCAGGCTCTCTGCTGAGCAGAGAGCCTGATGTGGGACTCGATCCCAGGACCCTGAGATCATGACCTGAGCCGAAGGCAATGGCTTAACCCACTAAGCCATCCAGGTGCCCAATTGTTAAAATTTTTATAAAATCTCGCTTTAAGAGTCATAATTACTTAATTAGTATTCTTTGATTTCATAGGATTTTAAATTTATTTTCTGTTATGAACAATGCTGTGCTGAGTATCTTTATATGGGCTTCTTTTCTATTACTAATTATCTCTTCTAGGGAGAAAAGTTGTATGATTTTGCCTACTGTTTTAAAGAATTTTAAAGAATTCTTTTGACAATTTCACTGTTTTGTTTGTTTTTGGTGTGTATGTGTGTGTGTACGCACGTGAAAGCTTGATAACTGACCTCCGTGCTATCGGGTTAATTAAGGTACATTTGTGAGACAGAACTTAAAATTATGAGAGCAAAAAACAGTTCCTTAACTGTATATACTCATTGAATGATCCTGAGGAATTTTATTTATTTATTTATTTATTGTTTAGGATATACCTGTTTACATGTTCACTTTAATTTGCCTTTGATTTTTGTTTCTACTTTTAAAATCCAGTCTTGGATTTTCCTTGCTCACTCTTTTCTAATTTGTTAGTTAGGTAAGTGTCATAGTCCCACAACAAAAAATAGTCTAAAAAGCCAGAGAAACCTCTCCTCTGGCGTTGACTGCTAAACTTTCTTCAACTCCCATGAATTGAGATTTCTCTAAAATCTGGTTTTAACATTGCTTTCCTATGGTCTGTTTTAAGCAGTCAGTCATAGAATTCAAGCTAAATGCAGTTTATATTCCCGATGGGATATTTTAAACAATATTGTTTGCTAAAATTAGTCTTTTATGATAATTTTTTTTACGTTTTTAGATTTATTTTTATTGTTTAAATTTTAATTCCTAAATACAAAATAGTTATACAGCATGGAATTCTCTGTATGCTTGATGGTTTTGCAAATTTATTTTTCCATTAGGCAGAGGACTTTTTTCCTGATGCTACCAGGTTTTTTTTTTTTTTAATTGTAATTGTATTTCTTACTCATGTGTTCTCGGGTTGTCAATCCCACCTGGTCTAAACATGAATTTGTTGTTTTAAAACACTGAAAAGCTAAAGAAAACAAAATCCTTATGTACTTGCTAAGATTGGGTTCGATCAGCTATAATGGATGCTTGACTATAGTCTTATTAATAAAAATGTATTTTATTTTATTCACTTAAAATGTGCAGAGGGTAGTTTGTGCTACTGCTTGAGAAAGTCAGTAAAGGTCATGATTTTATATTCCTCCCAAACCCACCACCTCCCTCTCAATCTTAACTGATGGTCATTGTGCTCAAGTTTAGAAGAAGGTGACTTCATGAATCATATTTAACTCCAGAAAAGAAGAAAAAGGAATAGGCAAAATATACATGCTAGTTAAATTTGTCTCTTTCACAAAGAAAACAAACGCTTTTCCAGAAATCTTATCCAATTAAATTCCCAGAAGTCCATTCAGAATCAATTCCTATATGCATCACCCATTGTAACGGGCACCTTTACATGTTGTATTTTAAACGTTGTTCATTGCTGTCCCCTGGAAAAATTGGTTTTTCTTTTTTTTTGTTGTTTTTTCTTATTAAGAAAGTAAGAGAACTTATCTCTTAGACAATGTTGTCTGTAATATCTCCACTCTCCACCCCAAAATTATATATTCAATTCTTATTCATCATTTAAGCTCAAATTAAATTTGATCTTCCAAGTGAACCCTACCCTAATCCTAAATCTGGAATCATCTCTCCATGTTCTAAATTCTCACAGCAATTTATTTACATTCCTCTCATGATGCATATATTTTACTTGTGTATTTCTATGTACTTAATATGTTTATAAACACAAAATACATATATAAGCCAAGCTTGTCTGCTATTCTGTGAAACAATCTGACACTCTGGAGGTGTTGTGAGTTTGCAATTTCTGTCAGCTTCCCTGTATTGCATCTTTATTTTTCCATTTTATTTTATTTTATTTCTTTTCAGTGTTCCAGAATTCATTGTTTATGCACCACACCAGTGCTCCATGCAATATGTGCTCTCCACAATACCCACCACTAGTCTCACCCAACCACCACCTTCTCCCCTCCAAAACCCTCAGTTTGTTTCTCAGAGTCCACAGTCTCTCATGGTTTGTCTCCCCCTCCAATTTCCCCAACTCACTTCTCTCCATCTCCCAATGTCCTCCAGGTTATTTCTTATGTTCCACAAGTGAATAAAACCATATGATAATTGACTTTCTCTGCTTGACTTATTTCACTCAGCATAATCTCTTCCAGTCCCATCCATGTTGATACAAAGTAGGGTATTCATCCTTTCTGATGGTGGCATAATACTCCATTGTAAATATGGACCACATCTTCTTTATCCATTTGTCTGTTGAAGGGCATTTTGGTTCTTTCCACACTTTGATGACTGTGACCATTGCTGCTATGAACATTGGTGTACAGATGGCCCTTCTTTTCACTACATCTGTATCTTTGGAGTAAATACCCAGTAGTGCAATGCAGGGTCATAGGGTATCTCTACTTTTAATTTCTTAGGGAATCTCCACACAGTTTTCCAAAGTGGCTGCACCAACTTGCATTCCCACCAACAGTGTAAGAGGGATCCCCTTTCCCCACATCCTCTCCAACACTTGTTTACTGTCTTGCAGATTTGGGCCATTCTAACTGGTGTAAGGTGGTATCTCAATGTGGTTTTAATTTGAATCTCCCTGATAGCTAATGATGGTGAACATCTTTTCATTTGTCTGTTAGCCATTTGTATGTCTTCTTTGGAGAAATGTCTGTTCATGTCTTCTACCCATTTTTGATATGATTATCTGTTTTGTGTGTGTTGAGTTTGAGGAGTTCCTTATAGATCTTGGATATCAGCCCTTTGTCCATAGTGTCATTTGCAAATATCTTCCCCCATTCTGTGGGTTGTCTCTTTGTTTTGTTGACTATTTCTTTTGCTGTGCAGAAGCTTTTGATCTTGAAGAAGTCCTAAAAGTTTCTTTTTGCTTTTGCTCTCTTTGCCTTTGGAGACATATCTTGAAAGAAGTGGCTATGGCCAATGTTGAAGAGATTACTGCTTATATTCTTTTCTAGGATTTTGATAGATTCCTGCCTCACATTGAGGTCTTTTATCCATTTTGAGTTTATCTTTGTGTGTGGTCTAGTTTCATTCTTCTACACATAGCTGTCCAATTTTCCCAGCACAATTTATTGAAGAGACTGTCATTTTTCACTATATTTTTTCCTGCTTTGTCAAAGATTATTTGACCATGTGATGAAGGTCCATATCTGGGCTCTCTACTCTGTTCCACTGGTCTATGTGTCTGTTTTTGTGCCAGTGCCATGCTGTCTTGGTGAACATAGCTTTGTAGTAAAGCTTGAAATCAGGCAACGTGATGCCCCCAGTTTTGTTTTTCTTTCTCAACATTTCCTTGGCAATTCAGGGTCTCTTCTGGTTCTATACAAATTTTAGGATTGTTTGTTCCAGCTCTTTGAAAAATGCTGGCAGAATTTTGATCAGGGTGGCATTGAAAGTGTAAATTGCTCTAGGAAGTATAGACTTTTTTTTTTTAAGATTTTATTTATTTATTTGACCGACGGAGATCACAAGTAAGCAGACAAGCAGGCAGAAAGAGAGGAGGAAGCAGCTCCCCGCTGAGCAGAGAGCCCAATGCAGGACTCAATCCCAGGACCCTGGGATCATGACCTGAGCAGAAGGCAGAGGCTTTAACCCACTAAGCCACCCACGCGCCCCACAGTAGAGACATTTTAACAATGTTTCTTCTTCCTATCCATGTGCATGGAATGATCTTGCATCTTTTTGTGAGTTCAATTGCTTTCATGAGTGTTCTGTAGTTCCTCGAGTACGGATCCTTTACCTCTTTGGTTATGCTTATTCTCAGGTATCTTATGGTTCTTGGTGCTATAGTAATGGAATCAATTCTCTAATTTCCCTTTCTGTATTTTCATTGTTAGTGTGTAAGAAAGCAACTGAATTCTGTACATTGATTTTGTATCCTGCACATTACTGAATTGCTGTATAAGTTCTAGTAGTTTGGGGGTGGAGTCTTTTGGGCTTTCCATATAAAGTATCATGTCATCTGTAAAGAGAGAGAGTTTGACTTCTTCATTGCCAATATGAATACCTTTTATTTCTTTTTGTTGTCTGACTGCTCTTGCTAGGACTTCTAGTACTATGTTGAACAACAGTGGCAAGAGTGGGCATTCTTGTCATGTTCCTGATCTCAAAGGGAGGGCTGTCAGCTTTTCCCCATTGAGGATGACATTTTCTGTGGGTTTTTCATAGATGGATTTTATGAAGTTGAGGAATGTTCCCTCTATCCCTATACTTTGAAGGCTTTTAAGCAGGAATGGATGTTGTATCTTGTCAAATGCTTTTTTTGCATCAATTGAGAGGACCATGTGGTTCTTCTCTCTTCTGTTATTGATTTGCTCTATCACATTGATTGTTTTGTGAATGTTGAACCACCCTTGCATCCAGGGATAAATCCCACCTGGTCATGGTGGATAATCTTTTTAATGTACTGTTGTATCCTATTATCTAGGATCTTGTTGAGAATCTTGGCATCCATATTCATCAGGGATATGGGTCTGAAATTCTCCTTTTTGGTGGGGTCTTTGCTTGGTTTAGGATCAGGGCAATGCTGGATTGATAAAAAGCTTCTGGAAGTTTTCCTTCTGTTTCTGTTTTTTTGAAACTGCTTCAGGAGAATAGATATTATTTCTTCTGTGAATGATTGGTAGGATTCTCCAGAGAATCTGGCAGGTCCTAGGCTCTTGTTTTTTGAGAGGTTTTTTTGATCACTGCTTCAATCCGGTTACTAGATATTGGTCTATTCAGATTGTTGATTTCTTCCTGACTGAGTTTTGGAAATTTATGTTTCCAGGAATGCATCCATTTTCATCTAGGTTGTTTAACTTATCAGCGTATAGCTGTTGGTAATAATTTCTGATGATCATTTCTATTTCCTTGGTGTTAGTTGTGATCTCTCCCTTTTCATTTATGATTTTATTAATTTGGGTCCTCTCTTTTCTTTTGGATTCATAGACTGACAGTCAACAAAACAAAGAGGCAGCCCACGAAATGGGAGAAGATATTCACAAATGACACTATGGACAAATGGCTGATATACAAGATCTATAAAGAACTTCGCAAACTCAACACACACAAAACAGATAATCATATCAAAAAATGGGTAGAAGACATGAACAGACATTTCTCCAAAAAAGACATACAAATGGCTAACAGACACATGAAAAATAATGTTTATCATCCTTATCCGTCAGGGAGATTCAAATTAAAACCACATTATACCACCATACACCAGTTAGAATGGCCAAAATTAACAAGACAGTGAACAACAAGTGTTGGAGAGGATGTGGAGAAAGGGGAGCCTTCTTACACTGTTGGTGGGAATGCAAGTTGGTGCAGCCACTTTGGAAAACTGTGTAGAGATTCCTTAAGAAATTAAAAATAGAGCTTCCTTAAGACCCTGCAATTGCACTACTGGGTATTTACCCTAAAGATACAGATGTAGTGAAAAGAAGGGCCATCTGTACACTGATGTTCATAGCAGAAAGGGTCACAGTCACCAAAGTGTGGAAAGAACCAAGATGCCCTTCAACGGACAAATGGATAAAGAAGATGTGGTCCATATTTACAATGGAGTATTATGCCACCATCAGAAAGGATGAATACCCTACTTTGTATCAACATGGATGAGACTGGAGAAGATAATGCTGAGTAATGAAGTCAAGCAGAAAGATTCAATTATCATATGGTTTTACTCACTTGTGGAGCATAAGGAATAACATAGAGAACATTGGAAGTTTGAGAGAAGTGAGTTGGGGAAATTGGAGGGGGAGACAAACCATGAGAAACTGTGGACTCTGAGAAACAAACTGAGGGTTTTTGAGGGGAGAGGAGTGGGCAGTTGGCTAAGCCTGGTGGTGGGTTTTAACGAAGGCATGTATTGCATGGGGCATAAACAATAAATTTTGGAACACTGAAAAAAAATAAATTAAATTTAAAAAAAGATAATTTATTTCTACAAAAGTAGGTCATGAACTACATTGTTTTAAACAGTTTTTTGGTTTTTCATGAAACTTCTTTAGTCCTGTACCATCCAGTACAGTATAGTATAGTAGTCACTAACCACACATAAGTAGCTTGAAGTGTGGCTAGTGCTGCAGGGGAATTGTCTTTGTAATTTTATTTATTTTAACTAATTAAAATTTAAGTTTATAGGCCATTTTATCCAAATTTTCCCCATTTTATTTTATTTTATTTCTTTTCAGAGTTCTAGCATTTATTGTTTATGTACCACACCCAGTGCTCCATGCAATAAAATTTAAAAAGTTTTAAGTGTGTTTGGAACACCTTGGGTATATCAATCTACTTTATTCATTGGAAAATTTTGACCTCTAAGGATAAAATATTTCTACTAAAATTTTTTCATCCAATTGAGATGTATCATAAGTGTAAAATACATAAGGGATTCAAGACTTAGCACCAAAAAAGAGTTAATACTTAATTAAAAATATTTATATTGACTGTATATGAAAATATTATTTTGGATATATACAGATGAATAAAATGTTATTAGCATTAATGTTAGCTGTTTCATTAAAAATTTTTAATTTGTTTACTATAAAGTTTTAAATTACATAGTATGTAACTTGCATATTTCTCTTGGATAGTGTTGTACTAGATAATATTTTGTGAACAAACACTAACTTATCAAGACAGCTCAGTGTCACCTTACATGTAACCTTATACTGAAACAGTAATAACAATGGCTAAGACGTTTAATAATCATTAACACAAATTGATCCTGTATACCAACTATACCAAATGCATTTTTAGCATTATACCTATATGTTATTATATTTATCCTTTAGAAATCCATTTACTAAAAATTTAATGAGTATTTAAATATGTTTCAGTTTCTAGAAATAAAGATGGCTATGCCACAATTCCTTCTTCTTGTTGCTACTTCCTTCAAAGAGAGCAGTGTGAGTTCTATTTCTCCTTAATTCCTGTGGACTCCTGGAAGGCAAACTGGGACTTATTTACCTTTTTAACAATATTTTTGGCAGTTATTATAAGAAATATATAATAATTTTAAGGTTAATATATAAATTAGTATTAAATTTTCATAATCAGAATATTAGTTTACCACCAATATATGTCTATAACATGCTGGAAAAGAGCTTTTCTTAAATGTCAGGCAAATTCTTATGAAATAGACAAATATCAGTTGATTAAAGAAGAAAAGCAAAATTCAAAAATAATACAGGAATCCAATGGTAGTTAAAATATATATGTCTGTAAAAATAAAGTAGTCTCACTTCTAAAGAAAATGTTGTCAATTTAAATTTTGACAGATTCACAGTTAAGTTGAGATATTCACTGTCTATGCGATGTTAAATAAAATCAACTGCATATCTCCTTCATGTGTTGTGGGTGACTTTTTAGAGTAGTTTAATAGAGTGTGGCAGTTCTCATTGCACAAACTGCAATTAATCAAGAGATTTCAGGAAAGTTTAATAATTTTCAATTACTCACATACATAATTACCATAATATATTTTGAAGTTAGCATAATTTATCAGTATTTACTCAGTCTCACTACAATATATTAAAGTTCAATAATGATTAAATTTAATAAGTTCATTCAATAGAGTTTTAAAAGGTATCTAATATTTCCAGATTTTTTTCATTATGTTAGTCAACATACAGTACTTCACAAGTTTTTTGTTGTAGTGTTCATGATTTATTTTTTGCATATAACACCCAGTGCTCATTGTAATACATGCCCTCCTTAATATCCATCACTGGGCCAACCCATCCCTCACCTTTCTCCCCTCTGAAACCTTCAGTCTGTTTCCTGTTGTCCATGGTCTCTCATGGTTCCTCCCCGCCTCTGATTTATCCCACCCTTTTTTTTCCCTTCCTTCTCCTAATGTCCTCCATGCTGTTCCTTATGTTCCACATATAAGTGAAGCCATATAATTGTCTTTCTCTTCTTGACTTATTTCACTTAGCATATTCCCCTTCATGTTGATGCAAAGGATGGGTATTCATCTTTTCTGATGGCTGAGTAATATTTCATTGTATATATATATACCACGTCTCCTTTATCCATTCATCTGTTGAAGGGCATCTTGACTCCTTCCACACTTCAGCTATTGTGGAATTGCTGCTATGAACATTGGGGTACAGATGGCCCTTCTTTTCACTACATTTGTATCTTTGGGGAAAATACCCAGTAGTGCAACTGGTGGGTCATAGGGTAGTTCTATTTTTAACTTTTTGAGGAATCTCCATACTGTTTTCCAGTGTGGCTGTACCAACTTGCACTCCCACCAGCAGTGCATGAGGGTTCTCTTTTCTCCACATCCTCTCTAACATTTGTTGTTTCTGGACATGTTAATTTTTGCCATTCTAACTGGTGTAAGGTGGCATCTCAGTGTGGTTTTGATTTAAATTTTCCTGATGGCTAATGATGTTGAACATTTTTGTTTTTTTATGTGTCTGTTAGCCATTTTTATGTCTTCTTTGGAGAAGTATCTGTTCATGGATAGAGGAAACATTCCTCAGATTCATAAAAACTATCTAAGAAAAACCCACTGCAAACTTCATCTTCAGTGGGGAAAAGCTCTCAGGTTCTAAGGGAGTTCTTTTTAAGCTGAGAGATTTTCCCTTAAGATCAGGAAAACTACAAGGATTCTGTCTCTCACAAATATTGTTCAACATAGTTCTAGAAGGCCTAGCCTCAACAATCAGATAAGAAAAAGAAAGGAAAGGTATTCAAATTGGCAAAAAAGAAGTCAAACTCTCTCTCTTCACAGATGATATGATACTTTATGTGGAAAACCCACAAGACTCCATCCCCAAATTGCTAGAACACATACAACAATTCAGTAATATGGCAGGATACCAAATCAATACACAGAAATCAGTTGCTTTTCTATACACTAACAGTGTAACTGTAGAAAGAGAAATTAGGGAATTGATTCCATTTACATTAGTACCAAAACCATAAGATACCTTGGAATAAACCTAACCAAAGAAGTAAAGGATCTTTACTCTAGAAACTACAGAACAGTTACAAAAGAAATTGAAGAAGACACAAGAAGATGGAAAAACATGACATGCTCATGGATCAAGAGAATAAACATTTTTAAAATGTCTATGCTGCCCAAGGCAATCTAAACTTTTTTTTTAAGATTTTATTTATTTTTTGAGAGACAGAGATCACAAGTAGGCAGAGAGGCAGGCAGAGAGAGAGTGAGGGAAGCAGGCTCCCTGCTGAGCAGAGAGCCTAATGTGGGACTCAATCCCAGTACCCTGAGATCATGACCTGAGCCAAAGGCAGTGGCTTAACCCACTGATCCACCCAGGCACCCAGCAATCTAGACTTTCAATGACATCCCAATCAAAATAACAAGGACATTTTTCAAAGAGCTGGAAAAAAGAGTTCTAAAATTTGTATGGAACCAGAAAAGACCCTGAATCACCAAGGAAATGTTGAAAAGGAAAAACAAAACTGGGGGCATCGCATTGCCTGATTTCAAGCTATATTACAAAGCTGTGATCATTAAGACAGGATGATACTAGCACAAAAACAGACACAAATTAGTGGAACAGAATAGAGAGCCCATATATGGACTCTGAATTCTGTGGTCAAATAATCTTTGACAAAGCAGAAAAAAAAAACTATCCAATGGAAAAAAAGACAGTCTCTTCATTAAATGGTGCTGGGAACATTGGACAGCTAAAGACAGTCTCTTCATTAAATGGTGCTGGGAACATTGGACAGCTATACAGAGAAGAATGAAACTTGACCATTCTCTTACACGTACACAAAGATAAACTCTAAATGGATGAATGATCTCAATGTGGGAGAGGAATCCATCAAAATCCTAGAGGAGAACAAATGTAGTAACCTCTCTTTCACCTTGGCCACAGCAACTTCTTTCAAGACATGTCTCCAAAGGCAAGGGAAACAAAAGTGAAAATGAACTTTTGGGACTTCATCAAGATAGTAAAGTATAGTAAAGGAAAACAGTCAATAAAACAAAGGGGGGGGCGCCTGGGTGGCTCAGTGGGTTAAGCTGCTGCCTTCGGCTCAGGTCATGATCTCAGGGTCCTGGGATCGAGTCCCACATCGGGCTCTCTGCTCAGCAAGAAGCCTGCTTCCCTCTCTCTCTCTCTCTGCCTGCCTCTCCGTCTACTTGTGATCTCTCTCTGTCAAATAAATAAATAAAAAATCTTAAAAAAAAAAAAAAGACAAAGAGGGAACCCATTGAATGGGAGAAGATATTTGTAAATGACACTACAGAAAGAGGGCTGGTATCCAAGATTTATAAAGAACTTATTAAATACAACACCCAAAAAACAAATAATCAAGTCAAAAAATGGGCAGAAGACATGTCCAGATTTTTTGATACAAAAGAATGAAAAACAAAATATCTTTTTAAAGGACTATTTTAACAATAGCTAAATTTTGACAAAGAATAGAAAGTCCTTCAGAAGAAATTATGGTTCATTTATTTCTGTTTTAATATATTGAAGAAATATTTATCCAAATAATTTAATGCTTCAAGCATAATTTATACATTTGCGGATTTTTTTGTCTAATGTTACTGGTTTACAGTAAACTTCTCCGCTGTAAATGTTAGTTAGTGGGAGGTTATAAAGCTCCGCATGTATTCAAAGGAAACTGAAGTTATCCTTGGTTTCTCTACCAATAGCTTATGACATTTGGATATATAAGAAGTGGTAATTTTGGGGGCGCCTGGGTGGCTCAGTGGGTTAAATCCTCTGCCTTCAGCTCAGGTCATGATCCCAGGGTCCTGAGATCGAACCCCGATTCGGGCTCTCTGCTCAGCGGGAGCCTGCTTCCCTTCCTCCCTCTCCGCCTGCCTCTGTACCTACTTGCAATCTTTCTCTGATCTTTCTCTGTCTGTCAAATAAAAAATGTATATAGATTAAATCTAAAAGAAGTGGTAATTTTGGAACTGATGTGAATCTACAGAAGAACTTTTATTTTACTATTCACTTGATAGAAATTAATTACCTATGCACATGCAGGTTTCTTCAATTATTGAAGTGAAAATAGCATAGAAAAATGTATCTCAATCTTTATTAATATATACTCATGCAATTTGGAAAAATATTTCATATTTTAAACATTAAATTTTTCACAACTATGAACTTTTTATGTAGTATGAGATATTTTATCTACATTGTGGAGTAATGGCTAGTAAGTAAAAGAATTTAAATCAAGAAATCAGAAATAACAATATATACTTTTTCCTTTGCCAGAGAAACATCTTTTTTCTTGTGTTTCTTTCTAGTTTCTTAAGAACAGCAACAATATCTGAAACAGACTTGTATATATTTATTCATATTTTTGAAAAAAAAATGAGGAATGGAGGAAGAATATGATGATGAAGGTTAAGAATTTCTGTTCATAAAGGATACTTGTAAGATTGAAAAATCAAGCTTCAAAGTGACAATATGTTTGCTACATTCATTAACATGAAATACTAATACAGAGCAGATACGCACATATGTACATATACTAATTTGGTTATATTTGTTATCTGATTATCTATATATAACCAACAAATTTCTTTTTATAATGTTTAAAAAACATCTGTTGATCAATAGGAAGTCAGAAAATCCAACAAAAGTGGTCAAATTTCAGAAAAACATGTTTACAAGTAGTTAGTAAGCATAGGAAAAAGTATTCAACATCAGGAGTTATTAACTGGGGCGCCTGGGTGGCTCAGTGGGTTAAAGCCTCTGCCTTCGGCCTAGGTCATGTTCTCAGGGTCCTGGGATCCAGCCCCGCATCGGGCTGTCTGCTCGGCAGGGAGCCTGTTTCCTCCTCTCTCTCTCTGCCTGACTCTCCATCTACTTGTGATATCTCTCTCTGTCAAATGAATAAATAAAATCTTTAAAAAAAAAAAGAGTTATTAACTAAGAGTTTAGTTACCTAACTAAAACTGCAATGAGGTACCAATCATTTCCTGTCATGAATAAAATATATCTTATAATGTTAAATGTAAGTGTGAAGAGCATTAAGAACTCTCTTACTTTGTTAGTGGGAGTGTAAATGAGCAAAACAATTTTGGAAAACTCTTTGATGTTATTCACTAAAGCTTAAATTATTCCTGTCCTACCACATAGCAATTTCACTGCTAGGCATGGATGCTTCGAAAACAAGTGACAACATTCACTAACAAACTTGTAGAATAATAACCATAACATCTTTATTCAAATTTGCCCCAAACTGGATACCATCCAAATGATTTTTTTTTTACAATCAAATGGATAAATTAATTGTGATATATTTATTAGAAAACTATATAACAATAAAAAAAAGAGCTCTACACAGAACATTGATGGACTTCAGGTACCTAATGATGAGCAAAAGATGAAAAATGCAAAAAGATACATGGAACATCATTCTATTTATGTAGATTTTAAGCACAGGCAAAATTCATTTGTGGTGAAAGTAGTAAGAGTATTGCCTACCACAGAATGTGGTATAGGGGAATTCTTTGAAGTTCTATGTGTGTTCTGTATATTGACCAAAATGACAGTTTTACTCCTAGTTTTGTGCACCATGGAGTATTATATCTCAATAGATCTTTATTTAAAAAAAAAAAAAAAAAAAAAAAAAACATTCTGGATGCTGAACGGAGAATGGATTATAAATGAGCAAATTGAGAAACTCTAGTCACAATCTAGGTGAGAGTGTTTGGTGGCTTCTACTGAATGAAGACTCAATAGAAACGGAACAAAGTAGGAAGATCCAGAAAGTACTTTTGAGATGGAACTGTCAGGAATTTGGGGGCAGGAGGATGGCATGGGATAGGCAGATGGGGAAAAAGAAATGCTTGTTCAATGCAAGAAGGTTGAGGAGGGGGTAGAGACAATTGACAAAAAAACACAAAAGAAGAGTAAACTTTATATAAAAGATCCCTACATTTTTATTAGCTATTTCCCAGACAACACTTATATGAAATGGAAAAAAGGAGGAGAAACTCATAAAACAACTCCTAATTTCAAGTTTTATAACACATATATTCAAATATATTCTGGTACTTAATTTACATTTACAATGTAATTAAGTTTTCTGTTTGCCTAGTTATGTGCTTAGTATGCTTATATCTTTTGTGATAAATTATCAAACACACTGCACAGCTGGCTAAAAATTTTTTCCACAAAAAAACCTCATTAGAAATCACCAACTTACTTTTAAATTCTTTGAACATGTGGTGCAAAATCTGAATTCATGTAGTTATGTGTTAGCTGCAGACAGCCTGCCTCACTGATCTTGCTGTGTGATAGATTTATTTTAGGAATGGGTTGTAGAGAATCATGATTTTTGCCTATCGCTATTTAAATATTTTATGATTAAAAGATGTATTTTTTTGTTTAAAACAAGTCAGTAGAATATTTCCTATAAGTCTGTTTTTATAATGTTGATAAGTTCTAATGCACTTAAAAAAAATAGTTTTTCCCATTTTCTCATCTTTATTTTTTTAGAATGACCATAATATGAACTACTGAAGTCTTCCAATTAGTTTTTTCTGCTGGTAGGTAAAGATATATGTAGATTTACTTTATTAAACAGCAGAATGTTGTTATATAATTAAAACACTTAATCCTTCCAAAATACAGTTTGTCACTCTATTTACTTTAACATGCATACCATTTTTGTAACCTACTCTTAAAACCTATAAATCAGGTTTTGTTCTGATTAAAACACTTTTCATTATTTCCACATTTGATTAATTTTTCACCATAGGGGTTACTCAACAAAAATATTTATTTAAAGATAAATGAGAATTTTTTTTTTAAGTAAAAGTATTAATCAATCAGTTTTCCTGTCTGTTCTTTACTCATAGATTAGAAACATTTATTATCTTATGGTTGGATATGCCAGTCATAATTTAGTAACCTAAAGTTGATTTATAAACATAATATCCTTATTAAATCATTATAATTTTATATTTTATTAATGAAAAAATATAAGAGATTTATAAATTTGTATCTATAATTTACTCTCAATTATCTCATCTATTTCTCACTAAATCTCATCTATTTCTCACTAAAAGCTCTCAAAGTCTGATCATTTGTTCATTGTTTTTGCTGTTTTGGTCAGTATGGCAGTATTTTCTTTCCTACATCCAACATTCTTCAGAAATCAAATTGCATGAATGAGAATTCCACATCTCTTTATTTTTAATTTTTATAATTACATAAAAATGAATGAAGTTATTGATTACACTACTGTAAATAATGCTCTCCCTAAAATACCCTTACAGTATTCAAAATTTCCCTTCGAAACAATTTTTTTTTCACATTAGAACCAGAAAGATCTGTTTAAAATTTCAGACCTCTCATGTTATTCTTATACTATAAGCCTTTTATTCTCTTCTCACTGCCTTTAAAAAAACAAAACAACAAAACAAAAACAAAATACTTAACAAGAGCTTTCAATACAGTCATCCCAAGTGACAGATTCTTATACAATCTAGACCATGTCTGTCTTTCCAGCTCCATCCTAATTGACTCCATGTCTTTCTCTACATTCCAATAATAATACTTGAGATTCAAATGTCTGTACTTATTTCAACATCATGAGTTTTCCAAGTGTTCTTCCCAGTACCTGAAAGCCACTGTGTCCATTAACCCCAGATCCCTCTCGACCTAATTATTCCTATTTAGCCTTCATATATAAAAGCAACATTTCTGCTTTTAGGGAAGTTTTTCATAGTGGTGGTTGTCTATTAATGTCAGGTTAATTTCCACTAATGTCAGGTTGCCTATTAATGTGTTTACAATACCTTGCAAACTTCCTCAGAGGACTGATCATTTTCATTTTAATTTTTTTGTTATGATCATTTGAATAATATTTCCCTTCCTTCTAAACTGAAAACTGCATGAGAAGAGTCTTGTCTCTTTTGCTTATCATTTTTTTTACACTAACATAGTACCTATTATATTTTAAACCTTTAGCCAATTGTTGGTGAACAAATGAATAAATTGAAATCACCATGTAATCTATTTATTTTTCCTAGTTTTTAGTAATACAGTTATAGCAAGATATCCAATATACATAAGCAAAAGTATCTATTTTATATCAAAAAGTATGTATAATATTTCAAATATAAAATCAATTTGTATCAGTTTTTGAAGATTCTTACATAAAACCAAAATATCAGAAATATTTAAAAACTCTTAGAGTTTTTAAGTAATGTAAGGCCAAAGTGTATAACATACGGAACAATGCTTACATTAAGCACTTAGTCAATAAATTTAAGGTCCCAATTTTCTAAAGAATATAATTTTGAGTAAAAACAAATTTTCTCAGATTAAACAAGAATTTTCACTAGGTGGTTTACTCAGTAGCCCTGTTTCTCAGTAGTTTGGGGCATGCTTTTCTTTCCCTGCAGCACTCCTTAGTAAAATGGTCCTTTGTATGGAAATAATGCTTCCTCAGGTCCAACACCACAGCAATGAATCCTGTGGTGCTTCAGATCTGTCTGTTCATTGATGACTGATGATCACAGTGTGTACAGGGGATATACAGCTTATCAGAGGAGAGAAAAGTTGAATGTCTTTCTACCACCTCAGCCTATTGAGGCAAAACACTGAACCCAAGATGAACCCCAAGAGTGCGTGCTGTGTGAAACAAAGTGCAGCATCAAAGGCAAACTGTATAGAACTAGAAGCTAAGAAATAATGAATGTTCTAACAGTAGTACCATATATACATGTTTGAAAACATGCTATTCATTGTTCTTCTAAAACAAGTTCCATATATTATTACAATTTATGAAGATGACTTCATATTGCAGTCTCTGTTATGGATGGATGTGTCCCCCTCAAAATTCATATGTTGAAGTCCTACCCTGAAATGTGGTAGTGGCCTTTGGGAGGTAATTAGGATTGCATTGAGGTCATGAGAGTAAAGGCCTCATGAATGGGTTTAGTACCCTTACAAGAGTCATGGAAAGACCTTGCATCCCCTCTCTGCTCAGTCATGTGAGGATACAGGGAAAAATTGGTAGTCTGAAACCCAGAAGACAGCTCACTAAAATTTAACCATGTTGTCACTGTTGATTTCTGACTTCCAAACACAGAATTGTGAGAAATACATTTCTGTTTTTTAAGGCACCCAATTTGTTATTTTGTTGTAGCAGTCTTGAACTAGGACAACCACTATCCCCAGTGGAAGAGAGAGAGCACTCAGGGTAGTGTTCCTCCTTAACTTGCCCTCACTCACAGCCCAGGATTGAGATCCAGACCTCCTGGGAGAAGACATGGCCAAGACTCATAGAATGGCACAGAAGTTGTGCTGGTGCCATGGTGGAGGATCTTTCTGGAAATCGTCCCTCTGGAACTTGCTGGGAAACTGTCTTCTGGGGTGCCTGGTAAAGCCATCCATATGAAAGAGCTGATGTTAGCAGGCTGGACCCAGGGACCCACAGGGGCTTGTCAGGACAAGTCAAGAGGGACCCTGACTGGACACAGGATAGAAATCAAACATGAATCAGCAGCAAGTGAAAGCGGAGTTTATTGAAGGTATGGAGAGAGTGCAGGTATAGAGTGTCTGGAGACTTGGAAGGGAAAGGAGAGTCTTATCTTTCCCTGGAGTCTGGGGATTTTTATTGAGGATTATGGTCTGGAATACATGTCCCCTTAGGCATCCAGGAACCAGCTAGAACAAAGACGGAGTTCTTTATTTTTATTTTTAACAAATAAAAAGAAAGAATATTTATTTTTTTTTAAATTATTTTTTAATAAATAAAAAATAAAGAGTCCTGGCTCTCATTAGAGCCAGGACTCCTGGCATCAAGATGTGTAGCAATGGTGGTCTGGAATACACAGATGATGGTTTCATCTGGTCATTCTTACCTGGTTCTTCCTTAGATGCCTTCTATTCTAAAGAAATCATTAACTGCTTGTCTCTTACAAGGAGGACGTGCACTATTTGCATTATGAGGCATGTGTGAAGAGGGGGTACAGGTCCTAGCAAGAATAGAAGCAAGAAAAGGAGCAGAAAGCAGATTGTTACAGAGTCCTTCAGTTTTCCTATCTCAGTGCCATTTCTCGCAATTTGCTGTGAACCAAACCAAAAAGATGCCACGGAAAACTGCTTGTTGATGGGCACTGAGGGCTGCCTTGAACTTCAGAGCCAGGAGCTACAGAAGCTAAAAGCTAAGAGGGACATGTCAGAACCAGGAAGACAGAGCTCTTTCCTCCTCCAACATCTCTACTGGAAAAGAGCTTTATTGGTAAAACTTAGCACTAATTTAGCTGGCAAAGGAGAAATAGCACAGCTGAGAGGCAAGAAATTGATTATTGTCAAGTTAGTTATCTTATCCATGAGTATATCTCTTTTGCCTCCTTTCCTCCTCTAACTACATTTGTAACACCAGTTCTTTTGCTAGCTTTATTTTCCTTTCTTATCAGTATGCAAAGAATATCAATTATAAGCTCCTATACCTATTTTATCCTCTCCAGTTTCCTTTATTATGGTAAAATGAAGAAAGAAAATCTTTACCTTTATTATAGTATTTTTCAATCTTGAGCAGAGTTTACCATTGACAACTATAAGGCTGATCTGAAGGCTTTCTACATCCTTCATTTTAATAATAATAATACATATTTTGTAGCATTATATGGATTTAAAACACATGCTAAGACTGCGAATGATGGGAGAGTTGTAAATAATTGGATTTCTGTTTAAAAGGATCATCCTGGCTTCTCTGTGGGATAACAGGCTTTGTATGATAGCTAGTGAAGCAGAAGGGTAACAGCAGTAGTCAAGGTGAGATATGATGTTGGCAGCAGGACAAATGCTGAGAAAGTATCAGATTTAGGATGTATTTTAATGTTAGTACAACAGAATTCTCTAATGGATTGAATATGAAGTGTGAAAGAAAGGGGATTCAAGAATTGTTTTAAAGATTTTAGCCTGATGATTTCATTTATCTAAAAATACTTGAGATAAATGATTTGTCAATATTACACATACACACATTCCAAGTATGTATTAAAAGCAACATATCAGTTGCTTTTTCTTTTTCTTTTCTTTTTTTTTTTTCTTTGCCAAAGTTTTGTCTTTCTTGAAACCTGATAACTGTTCTAGGCAAATAATATTTGCTCTTGGATTTTCAACAGATATGAATGATAAATATTAAAACATTTGTATTCCTTATATATTACAGTTTTCCTGTGAAGAAAGGAATCATATTTAAGGGAAGCACCACAGTACAAAAAGCTCTATTTATACTGAACTCTTTGGTCCTTTACTTTCTAAGCGGAAAAAAAAAAAAAAAAGGTAGGGGAATAAAATAATGGGGATTAAATAATAATTGAGGGATAAAAAGCCAATTGCTTGTAGCAAAGAATACAGGGAATGTTCTGGGCTGGAAGAGATATGGTAGAGGACATTGTGACATGTCTCATGAGCATGACTATGAAGGTCTGAGGAGAGATTCATAGGTTGTTAAGAGGATCTGACTAATCACGTATAAACACTTCAGGTCCTATTTAGGTTGATCTTTAATTCAGTTAAATATTTACTGATTAACTATCTGTTATGTGCTAAGAATACAAATAAAATATATTATCTTTCCTGATCTCATGAAACTGTAATCAGTAGATGGCAAAGAAGGCAGAGGAAGCAAGCTTATCAACAGATAATTTTACTATAGTTATCTAAGTGATAAGTTATATACATTTAAATGACATATTTACTTCTATTTCTTCTATTTCTTTACATCTTATTTATTTTACTTTTCTGTATACCTTCATTATAGTATAATTAATCACTACAAACATGAAAAACAACCTTAGCATTGCAATGAATATTTGAAGAGCATTTATATCTGTGCTTTAGTGGTCACTATCTTTCTTTAGAGGCAGGGATAGTGGTAGTCATATTTTATCAAGAAAAGGTGCTAATCTTAAATAAATAAGGAAGGGCGTCTGGGTGGCTCAGTGGGTTAAGCCTGTGCCTTTGGCTCAGGTCATGATCTCAAGGTCTTGGGATCGAGCCCTGCATCGGGCTCTCTGCTCAGCAGGGGACCTACTTCCCCCTCTCTCTCTGCCTGCCTCTCTGCCTACTTGTGATCTTTCTGTCTGTCAAATAAATAAATAAAATCTTTAAAAAATAAAAAATAAATAAATAGGGAATCGTAAGTATTGATGAATAAGACAGTGAGAGTAAAAGATCAGAATACAGGAATATTTACAGGACAAAGTCTTTAATTCCTTTCATTCCAATTATATCACTACAAGGGGATCCTTGAAAGGGGATCATATGTGTGTTCATATTAAGGGGCTATTGGGATTAGAGTAAACAAAAATAATAAATAAAAGTTATTTCACCCTTACTAGGAGCAAAGTATACCCCTTATTTTATTTGTTTTCCACAACAAACCATTCTTGTTCTCTCAGTACATATTTGGAGCTCAAAGCTGACTTTTAACAGTGCAGGGTTTGGCTTATTTATCCTGATTACTCTTTTATCTTCTATACCTACATGGTAGACTCTTAGTCAATATCTGTGAATTAATGGGTGAATGAATGAATGAATAAATTAAATAATAATACTATGAGATATTCATTACTATCTGCCCTATAAACAGAAGGGAAAGAAGGCCCAAGTTTTCACTCAATTTTACATATATTAGGTGACAAAACTACCATTGGAAAACTAGGACTTCTTGAAGACCCAGGATCCAATATCTGTCATTCTACCCATGATGCTTCACCAGCCCTGAAATTATATACATAGTGAGATATTGTGAAAAGTGACCATTTAATTTAGTTGAAAGTAATAATAGCAACAATAATTTATTGAGTGTCATTATGTACCAGGTATGATGCAAATTGCCTTGCTTGAATTACCACTAATAATTGAGGAGAATTTTAACTATTGACAAAAGACAAAGTGGATCATATAGTAAAGTCACCATAGGCACCAATAAAACACAGTGTGAGTAACAAAAAGTATTGTTTATTAAAAAAAAAATTCTTTAACTTTTTTTTTTTCTTTCAGTGTCTTAAAAGAGGCCACATGAATAGCCATAATCAAAACATTTGTATAGTCAGTAATGGAACAGAGGAGAGTAGAGAAATCAGTTAAATCAGAAGCTTAGTTAACACATAACTCTAATTGATCATGCAGGAGCAAGCACTCAGAGATAAGTCAGCCCTGTGAGACGATGAAAAGCAGAACACAAAACAGAAGGTGAGTGAAACACCAAATTTAATATATAAGATAATGCAGAAATAGGGAACTTCATTAGAAAACGTAGAGCATGAGCTCAGCCATAGTACCTGGCTTGCTAAAATGTAACACAGAGGCCACTGGGGCAATGGAAGGTTTCAGAAAAGAGTGTGAGCCTTTGGAATCCTGAGGTCTGCCTGACCACTCTACCATAGGAGTTGCCTTCCCTGAAGCTTTCTCAGCCCAAACAGCTATGCTGTGATCTAAGAGATGTATGCATTGTCCCCTACACTATGTTTAGTAGGACAAGCAGATTAACATATCATATCTTTCCCATAAACAGATCCACCCAGTTTCAGTAAGACCCCTTGTCACACATCAGGTGCCTGAGAAGCAGTGATAAGGATTTGTGGTTATTCAGAAGGACCAATAAAAGTGGGAGCAAAGAAGAGCAAAGGGTCTTTATCTCTGAGTTGTTGACCCCCTTGCCTTCTCCTCTCTTTAACAACAAAGTTCAGAGTAATCTTTCATCCACTGGTACAAGGAGTGCTCACCATTCCTGGAAGAAAACAAAATAAAATATAGGACATTGAGGTGGCTCAGTTGGTTAAGTGTCTGACTCTTGATTTTGGCTCAGGTCATAATCTCTAAGTTTTGAGACCAAGCCCCTAGTTAGACTCCACATTCATGAGGGAGTCTGCTTGAGATTCTCTCTCTCTCTCCCCCACCCCTCCTGGCTTCCTCTACCCCTCCCACTGCTCACATGCTCTCTCTTTCTCTCTAAAGTAAATAAATAAATCTTAAAAAAGAATAAAACAAAATATCTTTGTATGTAATAGACAGCGTACAAGAATTAAAAAGCAGACAATATTGGAGACCCATGTCACAGAAGTTACAAATATCTGAGATAAATAAAAAAGAAAATACAAATTAATAGGTTTAATCCAAACTTACTAGATTAAAAGATACATTAATAGCCTATTATCAGAATAGAAATACAACTGCATAATAAAAATATGAAAGAATGTTCAGTATTAATGCTATTCAAAGATGTTGATAAGAAAGCAAAAGAGAATCATGTCATCTTAAACATATTAAATGAGAGAATATTTAAACAGCAACATTACTCTACATTATAATGGTGGTGGTGAATAAAGGTCCTCATATCCCCAGCTTTGGATGATAAATTATTATACTCATTCAGAAGTGATGTAGCAATAAGGTATCAAGATTGCTAATGAGATTTCTGGCAAGTTATTCCACAAGTGGGAATTTAGCCTATGTAAGTAATTAGAGAAATGGTTGATCATTTATATTCGGTGATTTAATTTGGAATCCAATTATAATGCCGGATTTTTGTCTGTTTTAAGCTTCCAGGAAAAAAAATAAAATCATGTAGAAAAAATGAGGAAATAGAATCACAGAAATTTCAATACCAATACTGAAGGTTACTATATTAGTATCAAAGCTTTCAATCATCTAAATGAAAATTATTTCATCCTAGAAGTCCTTATTAATCTAAGTATCAATCAAATGTAAGACAAAATAGTTTAAAGAAATGCGAGCTTTGTTTTTAAAAAAAATATATTTTATTTATTTGAGAGAGAGAGCAAGCAGAATGAGGGAGAGAGAGCATGAGTGGGGGTGAGGAGGCAGAGATAGAGGGATAAGCAGACTCCCTCTGAGTAGGGAACCTGATGCTGGGCTCCATCCCAGGACCCTGAGGTCACGACTTAAGCTGAAGACTGATGCTTAACCAACTGAGTCACCTTGGTGCCCCCTAAAAATAATTGCTTCCACACACATTTTTACAAAATAACATTATTAGGGAAAGTAGAAATGAATCAAAAGATGTGTGATACATAGTGAATTCCCTCAGTTACAGTGAAAGGAATTATTGAAATGTAGCTGTACGACATGACTAAAGAGGCTGGCTAGATCTTTATTAAACACATACATTTTTTAGGGCACCTGGGTGGCTCAGTCAGTTAAGCAATAAACTAGGTTTCAGCTCAGGTCACAGTCTCAGGGTTATGAGATCAAGTTCCATGTCAGACTCCTTGTTCACCAGCATCTGCTTGAGATTCTCTCCCTTTCCTCCCCTCTCCCCCTCTGTTCCTCACCTTGTCTGTGTTCTCTCTGCTTCTTTCAAATAAATAAAAACACATATGTTTTTCTGATCAACAGCTAACAGGCAGTTTTGTAGTCCTTTCATAGCTAGAGTCATTTGAGTATTTCTGTGTATTGGAACATGGCCTGAAATGATATACTGCATTTCCTGACCTCCCCCTGAAAACACTTCAAGCTTTACAACCCTTTCTCTCCCTCCCTTCCTTCATCAGCCAGCTTTGTCAACAATCCAGCAAAAGATTTTGAATTCTTACTTGAAATCATGCCTTGGAGAACCAGCCAGGAGATCTATTTAACTAGGATTTCATGATTTACATAAAGCATGAGTATGATTATTCATCACCCACAGGTGATATGCATAAGACTTAGGATGCTAAGGATTAAAAAAATAAAGAAAGGGGTGCCTGTGTGGTTAAGTTGGTTAAGCATGTGCCTTCAGCTCAGGTCATGATCCCAAGCTCCTGAGCTTGAGTCCCGCATTGGGCTCTCTTCTCAGTGGGAGGCTGCTTCTCCCTCTCCCTCTGCCTGCTGTTCTCCCTACTTGTTTCCCCTTTTTCTGTCAAATAAATGAATAAAATCTTAAAAAAGAAGATAGATCTTTTGGTGATAGTGGTGATTTACCACCTAGGGCCCCATAAAAGGAGACATGTGAATGGTCCAACACCTATAGTTTTACACAGAGGTATGCCATAGCCTAAGAGGTCCTTTGAAAATGGAATTATTTGGCAGTTCCGACATTTTTTTGGCCACGGAAAGGTCTTTGCCTCTTCTCTGACTCCCCCACCTTGCTTTCCCTTCTTAACTAAGTAGGCTGTATGGGGTTGTAAAAAGACTGGATAGATCTAAGTTGTCTGGGTTAAGACATCAGCTCTTGGTGGTAGTTGACTGTAGTTATCCAGCTTCTCAGTTTCTGGAAGATTCAGAAGATTGTGAATGTTGTAGCCTGTTTTACTAAAGAAAGTCAGCAAGTGTCAAAGTGTGAAAGGTTAAATTTGAGCGCAGTTTCTGCCACAAGAAAAAAAAGTAGGGGTCCGAGACCCAGTTGGCTCTTTGCCCAGCCAACCAAGAGTGAACTCCAAGAATCATTTTTTGGAAAATCCTTTGGACAATGTAGTGAAAATAAATTGTTAAGCTATTAAGATTTGGGGATAGTTTATTACAACAGTTACTCTCTGAATGATAGGAGAAATACTTAGATATTTAAAATTAAAGCTCAGAAAGAACAGTATTATATTGTTTAAATTTCTAGTTAAAATCCAAAGAAAATCCAGAAACATAACTAACAGGTTTGGAAGTGTTTGATTGTACAGAGTGGTAAAAGGGAGGAAAGAGGAGAACTGGACTGCTGTGTTTGTATAATAGGACTTATAGAATTATTTGGCTTTGAAACCCTTATTCACATTTTGCTTTAATAACAAGCACTGTATTTTAATAGGAATAAAGTATACTTATCACAGTTTTATTTTCTACAAATTTGAAAGGATGCACATACCTTTTATTCTAATAGCAGAAAGATTACATGTATTTCTGCAAATCCAAATAAAGGACTACTACACAGCTAAAAATGTTAATTTTCAGTTAACATAATAAGAAGGGGAAGTTTGCAAATTATAAAACACAGCTATGAATTATTATTGATGTATAATAACAGAATCAATTCTATGAAATTATACCAAAATATAACTTTGACTCTTTCTTAAATTTAGGTTTAGAGATTATTTCTGTTTATAATATTTTATAATTTTTAAAATTCTAAAATATGATTCAAAAGTATATATATGTGAGAGAAAGATTTGGAAATCAAGGTGACTTAAATTTTCTTTACAGAACATCATCAGGCCAGTAGTTGAATGAATAGCTATTAGTGACCAAGAACGACTATTGAATGAAATATCATAATTAGATCTTTACTTTTATAACATTTTATATAATTATTAATATATAGAAGAATAATTTATCTGAAGGAGCACTGAGTTATATAAACCCATTATATTCTACTTAAAGAAAAATGTCATTTACTTCCAGATGTCTTGCATTTCCACAGTGGTTTTGTTTGTTTGTTTGTTTTGTCTTTTAACTAAAGGAACTGAGTAGCTCAGCACTCAAAGATTTTTTTTTTTTGAAATGGCAATCAGACAATTCTTAGTTTCAATCAAAGACATAATTATTTAGCATTTTTGCATTTCAATGAATTACATCAAAATGTGCATGGTGTGAGATTTTGCAAGAATATAATGTTCTTAAATGCTTTATTCAATCTTCTCAAATTAAATATAATATTCATGTAAGCATCTCATATATTTGGAATAAGAAAATGTTCTTATCTAAAACAAATTAAAATATCAAATGTGAAAGGAAGTAATTGCACTTAACAGTAAGTCTCCAGGCCTTTTAAGAGAAGATGTGTACTAACAACTGGCAGGAAAAGAAAAGAAAAAAGCAATAGGATACATACTCACTGATAACATCAGAATCTGCAATGATAGATCAAAGAGATATGACTTGACACCAGAAAGAAAGAAAGAAATCCTGTTTATCTGAATACTGAAATAATTACAACACACATCCAGTGCTGGAAATGATTAGAATAATGAAGTCAAGTTTAAACTACATGGTATTTGTGTGTCTCAGAATTCCATTTTAGAAACTTGCTTGTGTGATTTTTTTCCCGTGTAGTATCTATCTAGTAGAAGACTGTTGTGACTAATTATCTTGAAGCCACCTAAATTAATCAGGCCTCATAGTCCCATTAATGATGATGCTATTAACTGCCATAGCTCTCAACCTTAGTATCTTACTTATCTCCTGTATTCACCTCTTTCACATCTCTAATTTAATTACACATTAATTCCATTCACAAAGCTTTTCATCCTGCCATCTGGGAACTTTCTTTCATTGTTATTAATGTCAAATTTGAAAACCTCAATTTCTTCCTGATATTGCTTTCACTTTCTGATCTCTTCTGAAATCTACGTCTCTTCTTTGTTTAGTCATTACTCTTCCACCTTGAGTGAAACAAACAAAAAATAAGTCTCATGTCTTAGGCAGTTCATATATAACACTTCCCTCATTTTACTGTTAGCTACTACTTGACTTGAATTTCTTACTGTCTTACTATTTAAACTGTAATCTTCCTCTCCACCTCAAGTTTGTCCATCATCCTAAGTGGTTCTATAAATGTTGGTAAATTCAATATTCAGCTGTGTCAGTTCCTTGGCGTCCTTTTAAAATAAATTATATCCACTTCAATTTAACCTTTCCCCCATTCCCTTAGCAATAACATGGATATCTTGTCTTTTGATTCTCTTCAACCTGAAAATGATTAATCCAATCATTCTATTCTCTAATTGCTGCTTCTTTGATTTTTAGGTGTGTTTATTTTTCTTTTTTCCATGTTACTAGGTTTCATCCACTTAAAAAAAAATCTCAGATTACTAAATCTCTTGATAATTTCTTCCTATTATGATCTATTTTCTTACTGATATTGGCCTATGTAGATTCCATGTTTCATAACTTTATGGGTCTCTGGTCAATGTACTTAATTTATTTGTTCTGTTGTACTGTCATTTTGCCTATTGAGCTATCTAACAAATGCTTAAATCTTAGACATATAATCATGTAGACTGGTAAATCTATAAATTCATAATATTTCAAGCATCCATAGCTCCCCTCTATTTTCAACAATTATTTTTTTTCCTATTTCACAAAGAAAAAGATAAATAAAAGCATGTTTACCTTGCTGTGATTGAAACTATGTATTAAGCTTCAGGTTTTTTTCAACTTTTCTTCAACTATAGCATTTTTCTAAATGTTTAATTGTGTAATACCTTTGCCTATATTGTCCCCATCTTTGTCAAGAATGCACAAAATGTTTCCCTTTATCTTACATCCCTAATACCTCTTACATTGTTAGTTAGGAACATGTCCTAATTTCTCTTCTAATTCCACACATTCTCTTTTGCCACTTCTAGGAACTCAATATACATTTCTATGTTCATAGTTCTCTAATACATATTACCATACAATGTTACATGCAACTGATTTGTCTACAGACATATGAAACTTAACATGAAACATACTAATATCCTCCTTCAAAATTTTCTTTTAATACTCCTTCTAAGTGAAAGGCACCATTACTGATGGAGTGTCTCAAGCCAAAAAGATAGTTGTCAAGTTTGAGCTTTCTATGTCTGGGTTAGTTTGCTAAACTGCCATAACAAAATATCACAAACTGGTGGCATAAATAACAGAATTTATTGTCTTGGTTCTAGAGGCCTGAGGTCAAACTGTCAGCAGGGTTGGTTCTATGAGGAGCTGTGAGTAAACATCTGTTTCACAGTTCTAGCTTCTGGTGCTTTACCGGCAATCCTTGTAATTACTTGGCTTATAAATCCTTACTTCTGATCACTGCCTTCCCTGTCACTTAGTGTTCTCCCATGTGCATGTCTGTGTATCCAAATTTCCACTTTTTATAAGCACTCCAGTCATATTTGATTAAAGATCACCCTAATGACTTCATTTTAAATAATTGTATCTGCAACAACATTATATTCAGATAATATCACACTCTGACATGCGAGGTTAGGATGTCAACATATGAACTTTGGCATGGAAATACAGTTTTAACATAACTATCTCTCATTATTTTACCCACCTTATATCCAGAAATACAGCGAGTCCTAAATAGATCTTGAATTCATCCCCTTCACTCCATTGCCAGTTGCCCTACCTTAATCCAGAACACGTCTGCCTAAGATACTAGAAGAGCACTTTCACTTTGCACTCTATCCCCACTCTTAGTCTTTTATCCTACAGGCAGTTAGATTCACCATTATGAAATGAAAATCTCATTGTTAAATTCTCCTATTAAAAATATTTTAATTACTTCCAATTACCTTCACAATGTTTTCAAGAGTGTTTACCACAGTTTTAGAACCTCTCCTCCCCTCCATGTTCTTCAGACAAATTCCATCCAGACAAATTCAGACAAATTCCAAATACATTATGTTGTGTTTTGGCTCTCAGTCATCAAGCCCAAGTTACCACCCTGGACACTTTCCCTCCCATCACTTGTTTACCTAGATAATGCCTACTCATTCTTCAGCTCTCAATTTAGATATCTCTTCTAGAAAGTTTTCTCAAACTCCTCATGTTGTAATTAGATGCAACTTTAAGGAGCTGCTGTACAATACTACCTTTTCTCTGCCTTAGCATGTACCAGATATTATTAGAATTGAGAACTAACACTCTGTCCCCAAGTCCTATGAGGATAAGAATCATATATCCTTTTATTATTATTATTATCATTCGTTATTGCTATGATTTTATTGAAATATTGTTGACATACAATGTTTTATTTTCTTCAGGTGTGCAACACAGTAATTCTATAATTCTGTACATTATGCAGTGTTCACCATGAAAGGTATAGTTATTATCTGTCATCATACAAAGTTATTATTACCTTGCACTTATTTTGGAACTTCAATTGCACATATGTTAGCCTGCTTAATATTGTCTCCAAAGTCACCAACTTCTTGTTGATATATTAAATATTTTTATTTCAGTCTAGGCATCACTTAAAATTAAAAATCACAAGTACAATTAGAAATTGATATCAGAAAATGACTTCAAAACAAAAGAAACAAAATTAAAAATTAAATAAAACCTCTCAGAAACCTGTGAGTCAAACAAAACAAAACAAACAAACAATAAAAACCCTTAAGTCTTCCTTGACAAGAAGTTTGGAATGAATGGAAATGAGAATACTATGTGTTAAAATTGGGGGCATAAGAGGAAACTAAGCCTGCACTTAAAGAAAAGTTCATAGTTATAAACATTAATTGCCAGTTGAGAAAATAAAGTGAATTAACATTCTATGTAAGAAGACAGGAGATGGATAATAGATGATCCAAAAGACAAGAAATAGAATGAAGGGATAAATATTAAAAGAAAAATATCCTTAAATGTTGAAAAAATAATACTGATAAGATTCCTAAAAACAAAACAAAATAAGTCAGTGAGATAAAAAGCAATAAACAACTGGATAAAGAAATAGAGAAAAGAATAACTCAAAGACCCCAATAAAAGCAAACATTTAAGTATAGCAAAAGATCCAAACAAAATAAACAACAATATAACAACAATAGCAAAAATTAAATAGCCACAAATATGTTGTGTAACTAATTATATTTATTGCTGCCCAATTTCATATTAATGCATTTCAATTCCTGGGTAAAAGGGATGGTTTTCTTGGGAAATATAAATTACTAAAATTTAGTTCCAAATAAGACAGAGATACAGACTTATAGCCTTAGACAAAATAGCAAACTCTATTAAACAAGACTCTTGGGAAAAAAATAATCTAGTTCAGAGTGCTTTTGAACTATCAATGTACACAACACCTATGTTATTTACTATTTTTATATTTGATATCACAATGTTTTCAAAAGTCAAAAGGCCCTTCTCACTTTTGAATATAACTTCTCAAGTACTAAAAAAAAGGAAAAAGTTAGCAGATTAAATCCAATATTATATGAAAATAGTTTACTGTTGACCAAGTATAAATAGTGCAGCTAACAACTGCATTATTTATATATGTATCAATATAATAGATAATATTTTTAGTGTTACTGTGAAAATCATATAGTCAATTTAATAAACAGGTATATAAATCATAATTTCCAGCTTTAGTAGTCAAACTGAGGAAAAATAATCGTGTTTCAACAAATAGTTGGAGCTAATTGTTAAATACACAGTCTGTTTCTGATAAAAGGGATTAGTGTATAGCACATCTGGTAACACCTCAGATAAACAAAGTGCATGTATGTGTGTATCATAAGTATGTATACATGCATATAGTATTACATATTCAATACCAATCATAATGAGAAAATGCTAAAAATCCCATTTTATTCTATTATATTGCAGTACAATAACAGTTTTATTTTCATTACCATTATTTGATTTTTTTTTCAAATACCGGCCAAATCAAATTTAAAGTATAATAAAATAATTTCATATTTAACTGTTAATGTACTCACCAAAAATGAATTAAGGGACTTCTTTCTGAAAACCTTCATTTATAATAGATTTAATGAATATTTTAAAATTTACCAAGAAAATATATTGGTTTAGAAATTAACATTTTATTTTGTTCTAGTCTGAATTTTTTTGGATACAGTAAGATGTCCGTTATATTTTTATTGAAAAATGTGGTGTAGATTGATAGGTGCATTATGGTCTCAGGTTCTAATTAACTACATGTTTACTGCATGCAGATGATATATGACTATTAAATGCATATTTATTTTTTACCTACTCCTAGATGTAGCTTGGGAGTACAACAAAAGTAAGAACTACAGTGTACTCGCTATTACCATCTTGAGGAGTTTTATAAAGCTGAAAATTGCTGATGTATATTAAGTAACATAGTTCCATAAAAATTTGTTTTCATGGAAGTTACTTTTTCCCCTGTGGTTTAGGTTGAATAAGCTATATACAAACACAATTACCATTCTTCAGGATATAAATGTCTGTGGCCTACAGTAGCCTTAAATTAAATAGTTTAAAAGTTGGCATGATTTGATAATGTGGTGAGAAAAAAAAATCTCTTTGTGTTACTGGGTAAACATCTTTGGAACAAATGGACTTGTCACAATGTGATAAAAAGAAGTTTGCAGAATAATAGTGAGGTAGCTTTACTGTTTTTGCTTTGGGAAAAGTAATGAAACACAAAGATTCTATCAAAAAGATGCATTTTTTTTTCTTTGTTGATGTCACTACTGGAAATAATGTGCTTTGAACAATAATTGTTTTAGAAAACTGGGAAAATCAGGGTCTGGCAGATGTCAGTAATGTAATTCTTTGATGTAGCACAGATTTTTATAGCTTCCATTTCTACTGAAAGAGTTTCCTCAATGTGCATATGCTCCTGAAAATATACGTAATAAAATCATAGATTTCCTTTTCACTCAAGCGAAGAGTTTTAAAACCATACAAAGATAGTAAGTTCCTCTTAAAAAGACTGGAACAATACTTGAAAACACAGTTTAGATCGTGTGTATAAAGCTTTGCCATATCCTATTTAAAGGCATTTTACTGAACACTCTAGAATAAGCATGCCTTGTTCTTTAATTTTATGAATTAGAGGACTCTAAGCTTCAACACTGAGAATATGTAAAACTATTCAGTAGCACTATGATTGTTTTTAAGAAGAATATACATACTAAAAGTTTGTAAAAATTTAATTTCTCATAGAAATTTAAATTGTGTAACACCATAGTTTGGAAGGCAACATTTGAAAGACTTCTTTTACAAATCTGTCCTCTTTCTCAGACTCAGTAGTAATCACTATTACAATTTTGACTTGAACCCTTAAAGTTTATAACACACACACACACACACACACACGAGATATATTTTCTCCATAGGTATGATGCCTTCTCCATCTTTCAACACTTGGCTCCCCAAACCATGAGGGTAAGGCAAATGGACCACTTCAGTCAGTCACTGGTGTGCTACAGGCTCTTGATCACAAGGTGGGAAGAGTGAGGTGAGTTACATATTTCACTATGTCCTCGCTGGCAAGTAACTGGGTTGGTCTACTCCCACTGTCAAAACTTCACCATTCCGACAGGTTGCCTTCTTTGCATATTGTTCTCATTCAGGGTTCTGGGGGTAACAGCTCTTAGTAGCTGTCCTTCTGTTCCCTCCCTTATTCTTTCCCCAAATTTTCCTACACATTTAAAAATATTCTTTTAATTATGTTATCCTCAATTATCCAATTTTGTTGTTCCATCTGTTCCTTGAAGGGACTCTTATATCTCTATCTATCTGTCTATCATCTATCATCTATCTATTTAATGATACAAGTATATATTTTATATATATATACAACTATATATCAGGTATAGTAACATATATATATACATATATATAAATATAAATTTATATTTAAATTAAATAATTTAAATTAAATAAAAATAAATATATATAAAGCTTAGAAAGCTTTGGATATATGGGAAATTACAGCCAACCTTGCCCATCTTAATGATGGCCCCACTGTCCAGGGGCTAGCTCCATCTGCCTTGTCCAAGAATCTGCCCTGTTTGAGTTAAAGGACTGCCAGGATTTCCATTGAATTGTTTTGTTTATTCTCAATATCTGTTGAGGCAGTTTTCAGCCATGGGGATGGCCCAAGTTATCTTCTTAATGCTGAGTACTTCCTTTGTTATGAAAGTATTAGTGCCTTGTTGGTAGAGTCGTCCCCTCTCATCTGTGGTTTCACTTTCCACTAATGAGTTTTGTGCCATTTCAGTTGCCCTTAGTCCACTGTGGTCTACAAGCAGATGATCTTCCTTTTGAAGAATCTTCAGAAGGTCAATCATAGCCTAATAGTACTGTCATAATGCCTGCATCATTTACCTCACTTCATCTTTCACATAGACATTTTACTGTCTCACATTACAAGAAGGGTGAGTACAGTACAGTAAAATATTTTGAGAAAGACCACATTCACCTCCTATTACAATACATCGCTATAACTGTTCTATTTTATTATTAGTAATTATTGTCAATCTCTTACTGTGCCAAATTTATAAATTAATCTTTATCACAGGTAGGTATGTATAAGAAAAACTATAGTATATATGTAGCATATAGTACTATCTGTGTTTCAGGCACCTAGTAGAGGTCTTAGAATATATCTCTTATGGATAAGAGGGAACAACTGTACTTTTGATACAAAACTGCATAGCATTTGAGTTGTACATATTGTTTCTCTTAAACTCTGTAATTTTAATGTATGATTTTTGGAGCTCAGAATTTTTTAGGAACACACATAATATATGGTATCAAAAGTACCACTATACCTTTCTATGTCTGTAAACATCTACCTATAAATATGTCTGTGTATCCATCTATTCATCCATCCATCCATCATCTATCTTTAATGATATCTTCTTTTTCTGTCTTTCTCATGAAGGCCTAACTCAACTGATAAAATATTTTCATTGCACATCTGACTGCAATTGCATAGTTTGTTTTGCTTTTAATAATACCAAGTTCTCAAATCCAACTATTACACATTTTTTTCCCAAACAGTATGAAGTAAGAATGTAGGTTTTATTATTCTTCACATTGAAAGACCACTGTCGGAAAACAATGAACAAATCGTATTTTCCACTGATTAAATGTCATTGTTATAGGAAATAATACAGTGTAGGAATAGTAAATTTTAAAATTGATAGAGGATCTATTTCTTTTAAACTATAAACTTATATAGACCTAATATTTCCTATTATTATGCTAATTCTGATTAAATATTACTTTTGTTAATTGGTAATGTAACTCCTTAAAAAAACAATGTCTTTTCTTCAAAAAGTCTCTTCCAAATGTGAAGATAATCTACCTAGTTACATAAAATATGTTACTTGGCAAAGATCATGGAGATTACAGGTTAGTTTAGGTAGAATTAAAGCCTGTAAATGTGCAAATACAAACACAGACACATATATGCACATATACATGCAAGTCTGATAAAATTTTATAGATCATAATTCAAGTAGATACTGTGCATTTTATCCATTTTATTCTTTGCAACTATTTTCATTTTAAATCGTTATTGTGAGCTAGGATATATTAATTACACTTATTAATTAGATATTGCTGTTGTATAAGATAGGAGTTATCATTATGACTTAAAATTATAATAAGCCATCTGTATCAGCTAAGACTTTATATAACTGAAAGTAAAGGAAAACTACCTTATAATGGCATTTGCAAGTGTTGTGCAAAAAAAAAAAAAAAAAAAAGAAAAGAAAAGAAAAGAAAAGAAAATTAGCAAATACACCCTGTGTACCAAAGTTTTGTTTTGGGGAAAATTCTTGAAAACAGGATCAGCAGCAGATATGCATGTCACTTTCAATTAAACATCACAATTACACTATACAAACACACTACAGCCTAGAAAGGCCAGACCTGTTTGGGAGAGTGGTTGGGATCCTTGGGCTATAGGCATTTAAGCTATATTAGTACAATAGTACTGACAGCTCACTTGACATGATCATGGATGAAGATATGGCATTATCATGATAACATAATCTTGGCTGTGGCTTAGCATAGTCTGTTTGCTAACAGGTCAGAAATTAAGCCACAGCAGTAGATAAATCAGCACTGGTAAAATAACATCTATGCCAATGGCCTCATGACCATTATTTATATCGACTCATTGTGCAGGTCCTAGTGTCTGCAAGGACAGAGTTTGTTGATTTTTCTATTTGATTATGGGTGTCTCCTCATTACTGACTATTGGCATAAGATACAAAGATATGCATAGTTTGGGTCCATTTTCATGTCTCCAGCTCATTTCTATTTTGAAACTCTCAGTCTTCACACTTATCTTGTCCCTTATAGACCTTTGGCCAACCATCCAAGTCATTCACCACTACCTAGGAATTTATGTATATAGTTCCTTTGGTATGTGCTGGGACCAGATTCTATTGTACAATGGATTTCTGTTCCAAATAATTGTATGTGGGTTTCATAAGACTCACATTAAGATTGCAGCTCTGGTCACATAATTCCATCATAGTTCATGGTCTAATGCTTGTTTCCTACTATAGTGCAGTGACATTCCAGGATCTGTTTTTTGAGGTGAATATTTGCCTACTGTACAAAGTATGACCTTGTGCCAAAATACTTTAAGTCTGGACTTAAACTCTCCTATTACTATTCTCCATAGTGGTGTTCTTATCCACAGAGGAAATCTATAGCACCATTAAGAAACCAGAGTAGAACTATTTATTTTATAGCCTGAATCCTTTGAAGAATCATCAGATACAATGGCTAGCCCAAATTGACAGCCTTCTGAGTTGCCTGGTAAATGAGCCAGAATGGAATTTCCAAGTGTGTGATATGTACTGTATCCAAGATCTGTTTATGTCCTCCAAATTCGGTGCCACTTTCCTAAAGTTAAAAATGCAAGCTCTAATAAACTTTTTTTGTTTTTGTTTTTGTTTTTATCTTGGAAAGGATATCTTAGAATGATCTGGACTACTAGACTATTAACACCACCAATCTTGCAGGCTTTAGAGTCCTTTTAGGGTTTGCCTTCCAACAAAACAGATTATATCCTGAGTTATAAAGCAAACTTTAACAGTTGAATAAAATCATACAGGGTATAATTTCTATGACAATAATGGAATCAAATTAGAAATTAATAAAAGAAATATAATAGGAAATACTCCAAACATGTAGAAATTAAGCAACCCACTTAAAAATAACCCAAGAAATAGTCTCTTAAGAATAAATGTATACAAATAAAAATAAAAATACAACATATCAAAATATGTGGGACACAAAAAAGTAATGGTGAAAGGGAAATTTATAGCACTAAATGTTTACAGTCAAAAAGAGGAAGGATTCAAATCAATACCTAAAGCTCCACTTCAACACACACACACACACACACAAAAACCAAAACCAAAAACTAAACTCAAAGCAATTAAAAGGAAACAAATCATAAAGAGCAGAACAAATCAGGGACACAAAAAGCTGGTTCTTTGAAAGAAATATTAAAATTAATAAATCTTCAGCTAGACTGGCAAAAATAAAAAGACAAGACACAAATCACCAGTATCAGGGAAAAAAAACAACAACAGTAATTTCACTTTAGATCCTGAAGGCATTAAAAGTGTAATAAGGAGATATTATGAATAACTTTATGTTTATAAAATCAACAATTTAGAAATAATGGATAAATTCCTTGAAAATCACTAATTACCTGTGATGGACAGAATAACCCCCTCTACTAATGCACGTACCTTTTGATTCCTTATGTTTGTAAATGCGTAATTTTACATGGCAAAAAGGAAATTTTTTGAAGATGTTAATTTAAGGATATTGAGATGGGCAGGTTATCCTGAAACATCCTATTTGGCACAGTAAATCAAAGAGCCCTTATAAAAGGTTGGGGGGATGAGGCTCCTGGGTGGCTCGGTTGGTTAAGCATCTGACTTCAGTTCAGGTCATGATCTCCAGGTTGTGGGATAATCTCCTTGTCAGGCTCCCTGCTCAGCAGGAAGTCTGCTTCTCTCTCTCCCTCTTGTGTGCCTCCTCCTCATTGTGCTCTCTCTCTCTGACAAAATCTTGATTCATTTGTCAGAGAGAGAGAGAGAGCAAGTAGGGGGAACAGTAGACAGAGGGAGAAGCAGGTTCTTTGCTCCTGCTGAGCAAGGAGCCTGGTATGGGACTGGATCCTAAGACCATGGGATCATGATCTGAGTGGAACGCAGATGCTTAAGCAACTGAGGCACCCAGGTTTCCCTCAAATGAATGAATAAGATCTTAAAAAAAGAAAAAAGAAAAAAAAGAGGGAGACAGTAGTGTCAAATTCAGAAAAGACAATGTAACAACAGAAACAGGTGGTAGAGAGATTTGAAGACACCATATTGGTGCCATTGAAGAAAGAGGAAGAGTCCATTAGCTAAGAAATACAGGAGACCTCTAGAAGCTGGAAAAGATAAGAAAAATGATTCACTCTTGTAGAATATCCAGCAAGAATGCAATCCTGATAATATCTTGATTTTAGGTCATCTCATCTGGCCTCCAAGACTAAGATAGCAAATTGTGTGTTTTTTTTTTTTTTTAAGTAACTTAAGTTTGTGATACTTTGTTGTAGTAACTATAACAATAATAGGAAATAATAGGAATAATAATAGGAAGCAACAATAGGAAACTAACTACCAAAACTAAATAAAAATGAAATGGAAAATCTGAACAGACTTATAACCATTAAGAAAATTGAATAAATAACTAAAAAGCTCTCACTGAAGAATTCTACCATTTAAAGAATATTGCATATTCTTTTCCAAAAATAGATTCTCAACCTGTTTTATCAGACTAATATTACCCTGATAAGAAATAAAAGATAATACCAAAAAAAAAAAAAAAGGAAAGAAATGGAAAAGAAAGAAAGAAATACAGACTGACTATAGGTCAGTATTTCTCCTGAGCTTGTATACAAAAATTCTCAACCTAATATTAGCATACCAATTCCAACAATGTATAAAAAACCAGTTGTACACTATTATCACATGGGAGATATGTGAGGCTGGTTAAACATCAAAAGTTAATTAATACAAGGGTGCCTGGGTGGGTTAGTTGGTTAAGTGTCTGACTCTTGATATCAGCTTTGGTCTTGATCTCAGGATTGTGAGATCTACTGTGCATGGAGCTTAATTTTTTTTTAAAAAAGTTTATTAATGTACTTTGGCATATGAAGAGGCTAAAGAAAAAAAAATAAAATGATAAGGAAAAAATGTCAAAACTCCATACCTGCTCATGATAAACATTCTCAGCAAAATAGAAATGGAGGAAAACTTACTTAATTTGAAAAAGAGCACCTACATAATACCCTAACGTGAACTCCATAATTAATAATGAAAGATTCAATGTTTACTCCCTAACACCGAGAACCAGGCAAAGATATAAAACGTGTGGCTATATTTTTGCCAGATTATTTCATTATATACATATTTTTAAAAAGTTGTTTTGACATATTCATCTTTGAATAAATCATGGGAAAAATGAGGAGTGCTGGGTGTGGTGCATAAACAATAAATCTTGGAACACTGAAAAAAATTAAATTAAAAAAATCTTGTGAATTCATTTTTTTCCTCTCACAATATTATTTACATGGTCTATGAAGCTTAAGGTTGTACATTTCTGAGTATATACAATCTGATTGCATCATAGTTTATAACAGAATAAAATATGTTACCCACATGGGTAGATATGCATGGTCAGCCTGCAAAGAAAAACTGTACTGGGTTTTGAACTGCCTTAATGAAAAGAAACCAAATATATAAAGAGTGGTAAGGCATGTAAAAATATATAAAGGAAATTTGGAGCAGATATTAAAAAGAAATAGTGTATTTCAAAAACACAACTTTTTTATATACATCAATCTATTAAGAAACTCATTTTTATTAGGCTTAAGAAAAACACCATTTCAAGAAACCTTCCTGAAATTGTATTAATGACATTTTCTTGAACTATAAAGTTCCCCTGGAACATATTTGTACACATATTTATACACTTATTTAAGGATAAGATGGTTTGAGGATAATCATACTTATCAAATATTGAGAAAATGGCTTTATTTGTAACCAGATGTTCTCTTGTGGTGTCATGGTATTAGTTTCAATTTATAATTTTCATAAAGCAACTATATATGGGCCTAATACTTTAGATTATACTCATTGGTTTTATAATCAGAAATTGTTATTTATTTAGTCCTTATAAATTCATTAAAATGTAAATATACCATTTTCTTAAGAAAAAGCTAATTTTCTATTTAATAATGAAAGATTCAATGTTTTCCTCATGAAATCAGGAACTTGGCAAAGATGTACATTCTCACTACTTGTATTCACTAGAGTATTAGAATTTTTAGATACTACCAAATTTGGGATATGATTTTTACAATTCTTCTTAAAATGCATTAATTTTGACATATCATCATTTCCCCAAAATGACCATTGTTATCCAGATAAAAATATAACTTTGTCATTTTCTAAGATAAGTGTTAAGAGTTTTCATTATATTAAAAATGCATCTAGAAAGAAAGATTTCCACCTGGAGTAGGTTACAGATTTCAAATAGATAAATCCATAATAAAAAGGAAAGAGGCCAAAGAATCTGTCAAAAATTGATGCTTATGTATGTTCTTTTGGAACTGCTCACCAAACAGGCTTTAAAGGGAAAGTATGATGATTGACCTAGCAAATATTGATTCTGAAATCTGAACTAAATAAAACCATTTCCTTGCAAAATTTGTCAAACAGAAATGTTTCATGATAGAATTTTTGAGACTCAAGGCCAAACTTGACCAATTACCTTTGCATGAATTATTAGTCGATCTAGTCTACTTTCAGCTGTTAGTCTTCAGAGACAGATTGGATTGCAGATTTAATAATTTTATTTTATCTGTTCTCTGTGGAGTGTAAGCATTCAAGAAAGAAAAAAAATCAAAATATTCAGGAAAAAATCAAGATAAAACTAAAGCACAGGATGTATGTTTTTGTACAAATAATCTCACACACACAGACACGAAAGCAAAATGAAGGCAAACAATATTAGACTAAGCAGGCTAATAGCAAAAATTTTACCAAATGCTACATGTACAAAAACAAAATTCCACACCAAGACCCAGCTGTAATCATTCATATATGGTGCACCTCCCAACAAAAAATCAAGTCACTTTAACACAAATCAAATTTTAAAATCTGTTAGTGACAATGTCTAGCATTAAATAAATAAATAAATAAATAATAACTGATTCAAAGCTAAAAACTCAGTGAAAATAGCCAGAGCATAGATTACCTTTGAGACCACATCAGGTGGCAGCAAACTGAAAGGATAAAAAGAATTTGAATACAGGGGTAAGGCAATGTGTCTAGTTTCTGTTTATGTGTGGGTACCATGGAATGATTCCAAACAATGGTCTCCAATATGATATTGAGGGAACAACCAGAATTGTCAAAGGATAAGACATATCTTAATAGGTAAAATGATGAGGTTGGATTTATAGCTTAACTTAAATAAAAGAGAGCTGGTCAGATGTAAACTCATTGAGCAAACCATACTCATGATCCTGTATAAGTGTTGGGGAAAGAGTTTGTTTGGGATTATATTATTTAAAAAAAAAAACACAGGAATAGCTAATATCAGTCTATGATTTATGTTGTCTACAGAAGATGTGTTTAGTGTTGGTTTAAAATGGGTGGATGTTGATATTCAGTCTTAGAATTACATTCACTGGAGTGTTTACCATACTGGCTGACGTGCAAAATGTGAAGCTGTATCAGTTGGCTGGGATGGTTACTGAAGCAAGTTGTCATTGATTGATTATACTGGTTTACAATCCATCCTGGTGTTTACTTGTCACTTGTTACTATGACTATATGCTTGTCATTAATTGATTAAGTAGTTTGAAAAACACTCCTAATATCACTGACTATAATGAGTTGTCAGTCTTTCCTGGAAGTAGGGGGACTACTTTTTTTTTTTATTTTTTATTTTTTTTTATTTTTTTTTAAAGATTTTATTTATTTGACAGAGAGAAATCATAAGTAAGCAGAGAGGCAAGCAGAGAGAGAGGAGGAAGCAGGCTCCCCGCTGAGCAGTAAGCCCGATGTGGGGCTCGAACCCAGGACCTGGGATCATGACCTGAGCCGAAGGCAGCGGCTTAACCCACTGAGCCACCCAGGCGCCCCTACTTTTTTTTTTTTTATATTTGAGAACTTGATTGTGCCTGGAAAATAAGTTACAGATACTTTTTCATTGCTATAATGGGCATCAGCCCCTACTTACCCATTGTATGTTGGTTATAAAAGTTAATCAATGTACTTAATGGTTTCCTATCCATCTCATCCCTAGAGACTACGATCTATTAATCACTGATACAAATCCTTGTGTCAAGTGAGACTAACAGGACTCTGTATCTTTAGTACTTGGGTGTCAAGTTCATGGCAGCATCCTCTATAATCAATCCTGACCCATAGAGGACTGCCACCAACACAATTTTCAATAACATTGTTGCTTCTCTCATTAGCAAATTCCTTATTACTCTAGTAAAAAGAGAATCATTTTTCCTCTTTTTGAAAACATAGTTATTTTGTGGATTTTCTGGCTTTATAACTTAACATGTCCACCTCCCTGGGCATTTTCAAACCCTTCTTTTTATCTATAAAGCAATTTCCAGAATCTCCATTTTATTTGTGTCTTTCCCCCAAGTTTCAAATAACTATTCCAGTAATAAATTAGAGTTGAAACAAGATAACATTACCAGGTTATTAAATCCTGCATTCTTAGAGTGCCCCTTAAACAAATAAACTCTCAAAAACAGTTGTATACTGTGACACTCTACCTGTTACATCCTTTTCAAAATTCAGTCCCAGGTTCTGATAATTTCTGCTGGTGTATACTAGTAGGCTTTTGCAATCCCTTGGTGAATAATCCCTTTCCTCTCATAACATGAACAGAAGCTCTTAAATTAAGTCATGGTCTAAATGATTTCTACTTTATGGCATTCGATGGACTTTCCTTAGGCCCTAATATACGAGCATTCAAAACTTCTTTTATCAGTCTTTGGAAAAAATATATATTGCATTTTAGTGGTAGAAATTATCATTCTCTGTAGATATTGAAAATTGTTCAATACATAACTTGAAAAACTACAAAATATTGCAAACAGAAATTTAAAGTCTTAGCTGCATAGTATCATTCTTATGGATTGGGAGAGGCTATATTTTGTAGAAGGCAGGTCCCTCCAAATTGATCTAGAGATTCAATGAAAATCTTATCACATTCCTTGACAATTCACAGAAAGTTGTTTTAGAAATCCTATCAAACTTTCTGAGGAAATTGACAATTTTATTTCAAAGTTTACTTGGAAAGACAAAGGACTTAGGGTAGGCCAAATGATCTTAAAGCAGAAGGACATTGTTAATGGATATATACTGTGTGATTGTAAGATTTAGTATAACACTAGAATAATCAAGACAATTTAGTACTGGTGTAAGGACAGACATATATTTAATCAAATAAAATAGACTATAGAATACTCACATTTATATTTTCAACAAAGATGTCAAGTTTATTTGATGGGGTAATACCAAATAACTTATAGTTTAATATTTAAAATTACTAGGTGATTTATTCAAACTTCCTGGAGACTAACACGTGGTGTAAAATGTCAGTATAAAATTTAATTTGTGGGACAAGGAAACACTGGCATTTCAGAGAAACCATTCTTGGGAACCTACTGTGTTGTGACAACATTTTATTTCCATACTGACATTTGTTTACTTTGTAATAATTCATTAAATTCATATGATATGTACAGTATTCTGCAGGTAATTTATATATCATTTTTAATTGGACCATTTTCACATATCAAATTATAACAAATTTGAAATTTTGATTGTCTAAATTTTTGGCAAAAATGTGGAAAATAGATGTGCATGTGCTGTTGAAGGGTCTCTAAATTGGTATGGTCATATTATTTGGTAATTTTATTTTTTATTTATTTGTTTATTTATTTAGGATTTTATTTGTCTATTTGAGAGAGAGAGCATGAGCAGGATGAAGGGCAGAGGGAGAGGGAGAGGGACAAGCAGACTCCCTGCTGAATGCAGAGCAGACACATGCTCGATCCCAGGACTCTAAGATTATGACCTGAGCCAAAATCAGACCCTTAACCAATTGAGCCACCCATGTGCTCCTATTGTTCAGTAAAGATAATTTATTAAATTCAAAGTGATTCACTTAGTAATGGGATACTCATTTCCACATTGTTTGCAATAGTAAGATAGAGAGTTTTCTAAGTATAGTGTATTTTTGCCATATTCTTCAACAGTTAAAAATAATAAAAAAAAAACTTTGTGGACTCGCACAGAAAGAAATCCAATGAAATAGCTGAATGAAAACATACAGGGAGCAAAATGATGTAAACATAAGGCCTCAAAAGTGATTAAACTGTGGGAATAAACTGGTTCATGTTACAAGATATTCTTATAGTTTACATCTCTGAGTGATGTTCATCAAACATATTTTACATTACAGAGTTACATACTTTTACATTAATAGGCCTTTTTTTTTTAACCCTTACAAAAACCACTAGGAAATAGAATAGTATTAATAGCTTCAGTTTGCTAGTGAGGAGCCTAAGATTTGGAGGAATGGAGGTAGAACCAACACCACACACTGGTGAGGGGAAGATTTTGGCTTTTCCACTTACCAACTAAAATGAGCTCCACACGTTACACACTGCATGAAAGGATTTCAAATTCTGTCTGAAAAGGGGCCTTGAGAGAACATCAAATCTGGTACATTGAACGAGGCATCTTGTAATACACTTAGATTGTTGCTGTGTTAACTGAGTCTTCACCATCTCTCCTTCTTTAGAGTATTAGAATGCCAGGCATAATTTCATAATTCATGAAATGTGAGGGTACTTATTTTTTATTTATTTTAGCAAATATACTTCCTGATACATACGATTGTTATTTCCACTGATGTTCTCCATCACCTTGACCTCAGGTAGACTTTTTCTTTTTTTTTTTTCTCTCCTTAAAATAAGTAAGAGGGAACCCTTGTGCCAATCAGTTTCTCTGATAGTGTTCTTACTACTGCCAGGGTAATATTGTTTTGAAAGACGGGCTTGGGGAAAAGACAGTGATGACATTTCATCTACACAGATCTTAGGGGAAAAGTTATCTCAAACTTACTGGTTAAAAAAAAGAAATCAGCAAAAATAAGACCTTGACAACAGTACCTCCTAGACAGTAGAAGGACAGGATTTAGAATTAGCCTTCTCCCTAGTGGCTTTCTGTTGTTACCACAAGCTGACAGAATAACTGGAAGACTTTTCTAAAGCTTTTGAGCAGATAATTACTTACTCTGATATCCCAATATTATTGTTTTACACCTAAATGGCAGATCTTACGTTTAAGAGCCAAGTCCATTTAAAATTACAAAGCACATGTCTGAACTGTTGACACAGACATTTAAAAAGCTCAGTAAAATAATTATTGCTATAAAATCCACAAGCCTTGACTTTTTTCTTCTTTGGAATTTTTACAAGCTTGCTTGCTTTCTTTGTGTACAAAATCCATTCATATTATCTGGCTTCTTTGAATTTTCATTAGTATTAATTATATCAGCGCAGTATACTAATATCTTTTCTGGTAAATTATTGCCGGTTGTGACAAGTGGAGAGTGACTAAAATAACTAATTTTTTTCCCAAATTGAATTTTCTTGTCTTCTGATTATTTGCTATGACTATGGTTGTCACATTTTATACATTGACAGTCATCATTACATTCATAAGAAAAGAATATCTCAACAAATATATTAATTAAGATTTCTTGGTAAACTGTTAGTCTTGGGTGTAAAAAAAGAGAGATAAAATTTATTATGATTCATTTTATTATTTCTTCCAGTTCCTGGAAAAATTGAATGGTACTTGTGTATCTTTCTGAAAATTAACACCTAACTAAATAGTGTCAGGTATAATATTTTACCCCATATTTCTTATGTGCTCATTTGATTTTTTTATTGTGCCTATAAAGAATAGTCCAATTACAAAAGTTTAATTCAGTTAGTTTTCCATTTTGTCTCACATAGTTTAAAATCACTTTTAAAGTATAATACAGGGGCGCCTGGGTGGCTCAGTTGGTTGGACGACTGCCTTCGGCTCAGGTCATGATCCTGGAGTCCCGGGATCAAGTCCCGCATCGGGCTCCCAGCTCCACGGGAGTCTGCTTCTCTCTCTGACCTTCTCCTCGCTCATGCTCTCTCTCACTGTCTCTCTCTCAAATAAATAAATAAAATCTTTAAAAAAAAATAAAGTATAATACAAATAATAAGTTTCATAGAATTGGTCCCAAAATAGTACAGTGGAAAGTCACTTTGATATTTTACAGATGTGATGGCGTAGGTCAGAATAGGCTAAATTACCTGATTGGGGTCAAGTTGCAGGTGTACTTTGGAAGTTAGAATATCTCAAGCTTTCTCACCCTAAGTGTTAGGTTTTCTTTTTCTATTTAATGATTCATCTAAATAAAATGTCAAATAATTTTATTTTATTATGTTTTCTTTTCTATTTCTAATTAATTTTCAGCCAAGCTTACAAAACTTTGTCAGGACCCGGCAGGTCCTATGATGGATGATGAGTGAAATGTATTTTGGTGGTGTTTCCTCTTTTCATTTACAAATGCCATTACAACTTAAGATATTCCTATTAATATTTAACCAGCAGTATTCATTAACATCCATAGTAAGCTATTTGCCTTTATTTAACCTCTATTTTTTTATGGTTAATTTTTTCACAAACTGACAGCTTTTCTATGGAAATAAAGTGAGATTATAAAAACACTAATCTTGGGGAGAGACTATACCTTAACAAGCATTATTCAAAATAGACCTCATTATTCACAATAATAAAATCAACTACAAATTTTCCTTGTAATATGCTGCAAACAAAACTCTAGTGTTTACAAGCTCACATCATTATTAACACCGTCTCAGGTATGGTTCTCTAAAGAAGAGGCTGAGAGGGGCGCCTGGGTGGCTCAGTGGGTTAACCCTCTGCCTTCGGCTCAGGTCATGATCTCAGGGTCCTGGGATCGAGCCCCAGTCCTGGGATCGAGCCCCACATCCGGCTCTCTGCTCATCGGGGGAGCCTGCTTCCTCCTCTCTCTCTGCCTGCTTCTCTGCCTACTTGTGATCTCTCTCTGTCAAATAAATAAATAAAAATCTTTAAAAAAAAAAAAAAAGAAAAGAAGAGGCTGAGACCAGGATTCTTACTTACGGAACATATTGGAGGAGTACCTTTAGGGGAAATTGAATAAAGAAAACACAGAGTGCTTGGGCTGGCTCAATCAGAGGAGATGCCACTTTATCTGAGGGTTGTGAGTATAAGCCCCACATTGGGTGTTGAGATTGCTAAAAATAACAATTAAAAAAAACACAGAAGGGTAAGATAAGAAACAAAGCAAAAATGTGGTCTCAGCTGGAGATTACATTCAAACTGATTCCATGGGACTAATCAGGATTACAAATTACACCAAGGAGTTAGGCCCACCTTTAGAACACATGACTGGTCTTATGTACCCCATGATAGTCATTCATCAACTGAGAGATGCCCTGGTATGTGTGTAGGGGGGGGTATAGTCTGGTATAATGTGCCTCCCATTTGGTAAATGGCCATTTTCCAGAAAAGACAGTTCTGAGTTGTCATCAGCCAACACTCAACAGTGGTTGGCGTATAGATGTATAAGTTGGTAAAAATGACTGGAGTGGGGCATCACCAGTACCCACTAAAGCCCATGTTGTGTACCACAAAGATACACTTGTTTATTATACTCAATTACACAACTGAGGCAAAGTTTCCCCAGGTTTATAAATTGATTTTGACCACAATTTGGAGGACACCAACAAGAAGAGGGCTAATTAGACAAACAATAGCCCCCACTACTGTAGTTAGTTGTTCCTAAAGCCTTGGTTAATATTCACCACTTTTTAGTTATTTCCAGCACCCATTCTTGATAACTTTCAATCTCAACTTGCATTTTCTTTTTTTTTTTTCTTTTTTCTTAAGGTTGCATTTATTTTGTTGACAGAGAGAGTGAGAGAGCACAAGCTGGGGAACAGTAGAGGGAGAGGGAAAAGCAGACTCCCCACTGAGCAAGGAGCCCAATGAGGGACTTAATCCCAGGACACTGGGAGCCTGACCTGAGCCAAAGGCAGATGCTTAACCATCTGAGACACACAGATACCCTATCAGCTTGGTTTTCCATTGGTTTTTCTGGTCAGTTGACCCAGATTGTCATATCAGAGGGCTTTACATTTCTGATTATCATCAAATGGATATATCAATTTGATGGTAGAACTTCACATCAAGCAGATTATTGGTGACCTCAGAAAGACAAAAGAAAGATTTGATTGTTTGAAGAATAGGTAAAGTGTGCTGAAATAGTCACCCAGAATAAACGACACAAAAGATAACTGTAGTTGCTAAGGAGAACAGAAAAAAATGGAGGAAGATAGGTTCAAAGCAGTTTTATTTGTATTTTGTTTGCTTTTCATTAGTTTTTAAGATTGGCAATAGTAACACATGTTTTTGAGTCAGTGACAGTGATCAGATAGAGAGCAAGAGATTGACAAGTTACAGAGGACAAGGCCGGGAAGTACATAGACGAGGCAAATGAATAAATGATAAAACAGAGATAGCGCTATATTAGTCCACCAAACTGAGCTATTGATAACTTATTACAGTTTTTATGCTTACATATTCCACTTGGTTTCAGGCCTGTAAATTAATGTGGTGGCCTATTACACAGATAAGACTCAAACATTTTATTTGATTACCTAATAAGAATGAAATAACTTATTTTTTAATGTTTTTGAAAACTTTGGAGAAAAATCTCAGAAACTTGCATGTTCATTTATATATGTTAAATGTATATGTGCCCCAAAGTATAAGAATTAAATTACTTAATTACTTTTTAACTTTAAAAAGGAAAACAAATATAAAAATGCCTAACATTTGTAGGTTTGTTTTACATTTTCATTCTAACATATTAATATTTGTGCATGATCCCAAAAAAGCGAATTTATCAGAAATCAAGAAATCTGTTGTTTTATGACAAAAGATGCTATTTCTTTCAATACTTTTTATTCAGATTTATGTTTTTATTGGAGCAAGAATATCATTTCATTAGAAACTAGTTTAAAATTTTAGTCAGAATTTTGTTACTTAAAATTTTAGTTGGAATTGCACTGTTTTAATTTACGAACATACTTAAGTATGGCTCACACTTGAAATGATACTCACTAAAGATTTGTAGGATTCAAAGTTGCTACAGACTTTTACAGTGGTTGCTAAAAGAATGTATTTTGTATTTTGCTTCCACTATATATAAGACTATGCATCACGTTCCTTTGTAATGGAAATAACTTACGAATCTTTCCTGTTGAGAAAAAAAAAAAAATTCTTCAGACCTTTCTTCTTTTAACTTATTTCGTTTTATTTTTTTTTATTTAAATTCAACTAGCCAACATATACTACATTAATTTCATATGTAGTGTTCAATGATTCATCGGTTGTGTATAACAACAGTGCTCATCACATCACATGCCCTTCTTAAAACCTTTCTTAAATTAAAAGCAATTATTTTTCTTTTAAGACAAATATTTTTAAATTTTGAGCCAAATTTGTATTTGATTTGTGACAGGGATAACAACTTCATCACTTCTTTCCATTCTCAGTGTGCTACTGAAATAAACCCATCAAAAATGAAGTTTAATAGAGATTTCCTATTTTTAATGTTTTCTTAATAATGTCCATAACAACAACAAAATAATGCACATAACAAATCTAGTAATTAGCTGTAATCTGAAACATGGTTTCATGAAAAGATTTCATGTCTATGAAATAATTCCAAAGTTATATTTCAAATATTTCATTCCAAAAAAGTTTACTTCTGCTTTCTCTTGTTTCTCCTATGAAATTATTTATTGCCTCCATTTTTAAAGTATCTTACAGAGCTATGCCTAGACCTGTGTGTTCACGTAATGCATGGTTTCTAATAAATCTTATCTCTTCTAACAGTTCTAATTTGTGGTGATGCATAAAATAGAAGCTCTTGCCATTAACATTTTTATACTATTTTTGATATTTATGCATTAATGAGTGATAATATTTAACAATTGCCACTTTTTCCATCATTGTCTGAGTCAGCTTAGGGTGCTATAAGAAGATACTATAGACTGGGGTGCCTGGGTGGCTCAGTGGGTTAAAGCCTCTGCCTTCGGCTCAGGTCGTGATCTCAGGGTCCTGGGATCAAGCCCCACATCGGGCTTTCTGCTCCGTGCGAGCCTGCTTCCTCCTCTATCTCTGCCTGCCTCTCTGCCTACTTGTGATCTCTCTCTCTGTCAAATAAATAAATAAATAAAATCTTAAAAAAAAAAAAAAGAAGATACTATAGACTGGGTAGATTAAAAATGTACATTTATTTCTCTCAGTTCTGGAGCCTGCGGAGTCCAAGTTAAAGGTGCTGGCTGATTCCATAAGAATGTTTTTCTTGCTTATATCCCTACATGATAGAGAGAGAGAAAGAGGAAGCAAGCTCTACTCTGTTTTGTTATAATGGTACTTAATCTCATCACATGGGCTCCACTTCTTCTAATTACCTTCCAAAGGCCCCACTTCCAAATATCATTGCATTAGGGATTAGGGTTTCAACATATACATTTTTGAGGGACATGAAAATTTAGCCCATTATGTTCTATCCCATCCTCCCAACCCAAATTCATATCCTTCTCAAATTCCAAAAATAATTATTTCATCTCAACATATCCAAAATTCTTAATTCATTCCAGCATCAGTTCTAAAGTCTAAAATCCAAAGTCTCATCTAAATGTCACCTAAATCAGATATGGGTGAGAATGGATATATGATTCATCCTAAGACAGAGTTCCTCTCTGGCTGTGAACCCGTGAAACCAAAAAAGTTATGTGGCTCCAAAATAAAATGGTGGGAATAGACATAGAATTCCCATTCCAAAAGGGAGAAATCCAAAGGAAGAAACTGATGGTGGGTTCTAAGCAAGTCCAAAATGTAGCAAGGGAAACTTCATGATCTGTTAGGGTTCAAGAATAAACCTCTTTAGTTCAATGCTCTACCTGCCAAACCTATTGAGATATCCTTGTCCATGCCTGGCAGAGGATCACACCCACAGGACTCCAGACAACCCAACCCCCACTGGCTTCTGTTGGAGGCCATCTGCTCTGTTGAAATCCTGGCAGTGTCCCTAATAACTTCTGAATCACTCTGTGGTCCATTCTTCCCTTTTCTTAAAGAATAATATGAGTTCACAGACAAATAGATTTATCATTCTTTCCTAGAGAATTAAAGAAGTCCAATAGCCTTTCTAATTCCATCTTGCCTCCTCGTTCCATTCAAACTGACAATTTTCCTTTTTATGTTGCTTATTAAAAAATTAAGTCCATGCTAATCTCCTTATCAACTGTTTGCTTGACGAGACCGTTAGTGGTCTTTCAGAACATGCTCTCTCATTTCTTGCAATATAGATAAACTGAGAGCTTTCCAAATCTTTAGGTCCTGGTTTCTCTTTACTTAGCAATTCCTTCTTCAATTTATTTCTCTCTTCTCTCATTTTACTGTAAGTACTCAGGAAGAGCCAACCTGCTCCTTCAAAACTTTATTTAGAAATATCCTTAGCTAAATATTCAATTTTATCACTCACAAATTCTACCTTCTACGAAATACTCAAACATGAACATAAATGGAGGCAAGTTCTTTGCCATTTTATAGCAAGGATTGGCTTTTCTCCATAGTTCAGTAACATGTTCCTCATTTCAGTCTGAGACATTATCCAAATCGCCCTTAACTTCTGTCCTTCTACAAATATTCTGTACAGGTTTATTTAAGGGTTCTCAGAGAAGATGGAAATTTACTCTACACCTCTCCTCTTTTTTTTTCTGAGTGTTCACCAGTATCTCCATTAAAAGTTCCTTGATGACAATCTTGGCGTTTTCTAGCATGCACATTAAAACTTTTCCAGCTTCTACCCATTGCTCAGTTCCAAAGCCACTTCCACAATTTTACTTACTTGTTACAGCAACACTCCACTTCTTGGTACCAATTTCTCTTAGTTTTGGCTATTAAAACAAGTTACCGTAGCCCAAGTGACTGAAACAGCAGAAATTTATTTATGACAGTTCTAGATACTGAGAAGTCCAAAGTCAGGGTGCCAGAAGATTCAGTGTAGTGAGAAGTCTCCTTGTTTGTAGACCACCATCTCCTCTTTGTATCCCTTCATGGTGAAGACAGATTAAGAGAGGAAGAAAGCTTTCTTATGTCTTTCTTTATAAAGGTACTAATGCCATTATTAAGCTTAATACTCATTAGCTAATTACTCCTCAAAGCACCATATTTAAATACCAATGCCTAGAGTTTCAACATATTAATTTGGAGGCCACATTCAGTTCATAGGAGCCATATATCCAAATTTTGGATTTGCTATTCCTTTATTCATGAGTTAGAGAATCAGATCTACTTCTACTATATCGAAATTTCTACTAAAAGATTAGGACATTTTCTTTTTATTTTTGTATCAGTTTCAGTGATCCTACTTTTTAATTTTTTCATATTAATAATTCAGTAATTTTTTAATTTTATAATATGAAACCCTCAATTAACATATTACACAATAATTACAAATGTAAGTATTTTTAAATTATGCATTATTTTAATGTCCCTAGCTTTTTTTTTTTTTAAAGATTTTATTTATTTATTTGTCAGAGAGAGTGAGGGAGAGAGAGCGAGCACAGGCAGACAGAATGGCAGGCAGAGGCAGAGGGAGAAGCAGGTTCCCTGACGAGCAAGGAGCCCGATGCGGGACTCGATCCCAGGACGCTGGGATTATGACCTGAGCCAAAGGCAGCTGCTTAACCAACTGAGCCACCCAAGCGTCCCTTAATGTCCCTAGCTTTAGATGAGTTTGTCAAAGTGGTGGATAACTAATATTGATAATGGTCTATTTAATGTGGAGAAGATATTTATTTTCAAATATATTACGTTATTTCAGTACAATTGCTTGGATTTGTTTTCTGTGTAACTTTGTAAAACAGAAGTAAAACTATCAGTAATGGTTGGTATATGACTTAACATATCAAAAGGTAGTTTAGGGGCACCTGGGTGGCTCAGTGGATTAAGCCGCTGCCTTCGGCTCAAGTCATGATCTCGGGGTTCTGGGATCGAGTCCCGCATCGGGCTCTCTGCTCAGCGGGGTGCCTGCTTCCCTCTCTCTCTCTCTCTAACTGCCTCTCCATCTACTTGTGATCTCTCTCTGTCAAATAAATAAATAAAATCTTAAAAAAAAAAAAAGGTAGTTTAAAAGATAATCCTAAAATTGAATGGGCAATCTTGGAAACATAAGTTTTTGGAGATAATAAAAAATACAATAAAAATGTTAATATAACATTTTGGGGAATATTTTATAATTACCTGATTTTCCCTGAACATGTATCTCAAAATTTAAAACAAACAAACAAACAAAAAAAAAGAATGACTTTTAATGTAAGCTATAAATGCTATTAAGAACTGTCAGAATATTAGCCTGACATTTCAGATTATTTTCATAATTCTACTTTAGATGGATTTGCTCACCCCCAAAAAAGAAAAAATGATTTGAATGTATCTTCAGACTGTGTCAGGATAATTGTAATGATATCCTTCTTGTTCAAAGGTAACCCAATCAACATTATTTCTCTTCTGCATACAGAAATGTGTAATATTACAGGGGGTATAGCTCAGTGGTAGAGCATTTGACTGCAGAAATGTGTAATATTACAAAGCTATCTTCTGTATATATGCTCAGAGAAATTTAAATTTATTTTCTATGGCTGTAAAACTGGAATATTAAAATGATTATATTATATGTGTATGTGTGACTCACGGTATGCTGTTTAATATACAGCAGATATTTTAGAAGTAGTGTTAACTTTTTCTTAAAATTTAAGGTATATATAAATACTTTAAATAAATTAATAACATAGTAACTAAACATCCATATATACAATAATTTCAACCATTTTGAGAAGTGCCTATTAAAATATATAAAAAGCCTTATTTTATTTATTCAGTTACTTAAAGTTATCTGAATATCTATTATGTGTCAGACTCTCTGCTACACAGTAGGAATATATTTAAAGGTTCGGAGCACCTGGGTGGCTCAGTTGGTTAAGTGGCTGCCTTCCGCTCAGGTCATGATCCCAGGGTACTGGGACAGAGCCCCGCATCAAGCTCTCCGCTCAGCGGGGAGCCTGCTTTCCCCTCTCTCTTTGCCTGACTCTCTGCTTACTTGTGATCTCTGTCAAATAAATAAAATCTTTTAAAAAAAAACTTTAAAAGTTCTAGAATTTCGGAAATCCTATTCTAGCTGGGTAAAATGATCAACTGATCACTGAAATAAGCTTAATTATAATTGTAATGAATACCACATTATAATATTTGCAAAATCAAATAAAAGGTATTTTGGAGTAAAAATTGTGAAAGACATTGTCAGATTTTGATGGGCTAGAACAGTTTTCAAATTTAATTTTTATTTTTTTATTATTATTATTTTTTAAATTAAACCCTTCCGCCTTCTCTGTTCCTTCTTCCTGCTCTTCATCCCTGAAACCACCAAACTCATGATGCTGTAAATCAATCCTGTGTGTATTTCCTACTCTTAGTATGTGTGGACACACTTGGTACAGAGTTGTTGCTTTGGGTCTTGAAGCATCCTTAGTGACTTCTGCCACATCTTTCCAGCTCTTCACTTTCTTTTTTTTTTTTTTTTTAGATTTTATTTATTTATTTGACAGAGAGATCACAAGGAGGCAGAGAGGCAGGTAGAGAGAGAGGGGGAAGCAGGCTCTCCACGGAGCAGAGAACCTGATGCGGGGCTCTATCCCAGGACCCTGGGATCATGACCTGAGCTGAAGGCAGAGGCTTTAACCCACTGAGCCACCCAGGCGCCCCTCAAATTTAATTTTTAAATTACATTTGTTCTTACTCAATTTTTTATTGTTTAAAATTATACTAACAGTAGCTTGGAATAGTATTTCTATATGAATCTTGCCAGATGATACATTAAAAAATCTCATATCATTTTACTCTTTTATTCATTTCACATATACTTGCTAAGTATTTAATTTTTCCCAGCAACTGATCTAGGCCTTAAGGTTAGTCTTGAACAAGAGAGATGAGTCTACCATAATTACAACAATTATACTCTAGTAGGTAAAGAAATACAGTAAACCAAAAACCAAGAGATATAAAACATGAAATTCTGTCCACTGGATTTCCTTCTCCACTGCTCATTACAACCACTTACTGTGAATGAATAACCCTACAGCTATCCATTTAAAAACAGTACCAGTACCAGCTTGGAAATTAGGGCTATCTATAATCAGGATTAATGTGACCCACCTCAATTAACTATTCAAAAGGATTTACCCATGACACAAGGATGTTGAGGGAAGAATGACAATCTGTCAGTATGGGTCAGCCTGGGACTCCATGACACTTGCTTATTAAACTCTCAAGCACCTGCAGAACTATCATTTAAAATACGTAATTTGGATGGTTTTAAGAATAAATGATTACTTTCCTAGCATCCTTGTTGTATTACTCAGGGTTCCCCAGAGAAAGAGAACAGATAGGATATGTATGTATATGTTTCTGTAGAGAGAAAAGGAAAGAGAGGTTAAGGAATTGACTCAGGTGACTCTGGAGGCTGATCAGCCTAATATCTGCAGGATAATTTGGTCAGCTAGAGACTTAGGGAAGAATTGATATTTTAGCTCAAGTCCAGAGGCAGTCTGCTAGTACTATTTCATTTACTTTTGGGAGGTCTTCCCACCCCCCCCCCCAGAGAAAACATCTATTTGTAACATACCTATTTATTATAATCACTGATAATATCATTTATTAAGTTGCTATGTCAGAGTGACTTTTTGATTCTTGGACTCAATTCCAATGTGTATGAAGGGTGGTCACCCCAACACCAAGAAACAATTCATGGACCTCAACAGTTGTCCAAGGATTCAACTCAACTTTCTCAATTTTTACAACATCTGGCCAGACAGCATCAGGTTCCACAAGTTTAGGGTTTCTTCCTACAAGACGACCCTCTCTACTACAGATGGTAGTTGCAAGGCCACACTGTTATCTGTACTTCTGACTGACCAGCTAAATAAGAGGTTCCCAAGTCTCACTCCTTAGATTCAATTAATTTGCTAGAAGACCTCGTAGAGCTCAGAAAAACATTTTACTTACTAGATTGCTGTTTTGTTCTTGTTTTTCCACTTGGTTTATAGGTTTTGTTATGTCTTTCCTTAAGGAACTTTTAAAAACTATTTTTTTTAATTTAAATTCAATTAAGAACATATAGAGTATTATTAGATTCAGTGATAGAGGCCAGTGATTCATCAGTCTTATATAATACCCAGTGTTCCTTACATCACATACCCTCCTTAATGTCCATTATCCAGTTACCCCATTCCTTGACTCCCTTCCCCTCCAGTAAACCTTGTTCTCTTTCCTATGATTAAGAGTCTTTTAAGATTTGTCCTTCTCTGATTTACTCCTGTTTTATTTTTCCCTCCCTTCATCTATGATCCTCTATTTTTTTTCTTAAATTCCACTTATGAGTGAGATCATATGATAATTGTCTTTCTCTGATTGACTTATTTTGCTTAGTATAATACCCTCTAGTTCCATCCACATCATTACAATTGACAAGATTTCATTTTTCTGATGGCTGAGTAGTATTCCAATGTGTATATATACACCACATCTTCTTTATCCATTCATCTGCTGATGGGCATCTGGGCTCTTTCCATAGTTTGGCTATTGTAGACACTACTGCTATAAACATTGGGGTGCAGGTGTCCCTTCGGATCACTACATTTTTATCTTTGGAGTAAATAGTAGTACAATTGTCAGGCAAATGGTAGCTCTATTTTCAGCTTTTTGAGGAGCCTCCACACTGTTTTCCAGAGTGGTTGCACCAGCTTGCATTCCCACCAACAGTGTAAAAGGGTTCACCTTTCTCCACATACTTACCAACATCTGTTGTTTCCCAACTTTATTTTAACCATTCTGACTGGTGTGAGGTGATATCTTATTGTGGTTTTGATTTATATTTCCCTGATGCCACATGATGTGGAACATTTTTTCACATGTCAGTTGGCCATTTGTATGTCTTTGGAGAAAAGTCTGTGCATGTCTTCTGCCCATTTCTTGATTAGATTATTTGTTCTTTGGATGTTGAGTTTGAGAAGTTCTTTCTAAATTTTGTATATAGCCATTTATTTGACAAGATGTTTGCAAATACCTTTTCCCATTCTCTTGGTTGTTTTTGGTTTTGTCAACTATTTCCTTTGTTGTGCAAAAGCTTTTTATCTTGATAAAGTCCCAACAGTTCATTTTTGGCTTTCTTTCCCTTGCCTTTGGATACGTGTCTAGCCAGAAATTGCTGTGGCCAAGGTCACAGAGGTTGCTGCCTATGTTCTCCTCTAGGATTTTTTAAAAAAATTATTTTTGTTAACACATAATGTATTATTTGCCCAAAGGGTACAGGTCTGTGATTCATCAGGCTTACACATTTCACAGTACTCACTATAGCCCATACCCTTCCTGATGTCCATAACCCAACCACCCTATCCCTAGTCCCCACCCCCCAGCAACCCTGTTGTATTGTGAGATTAAGAGTCTCTTATGATTTGTCTCCCTCCTGATCCCATCTTATTTCATTTTTTCCTTCCCTAACCCCCACAACTCCCCGCCCTGCCTCTCAAGTTCCTCATATCAGAGATCATATGATAATTGTCTTTCTCTGACTGACTTATTTCACTCAGCATAATACCCTCTAGTTCCACGTCATTGTAAATGGCAAGATATCATTTCTTCTGATGGCTGCATAGTATTCTATTGTATATTTATGCTACATCTTCTTTATCTATTCATCTGTTGATGGACATCAAGTTTCATTCCATAGCTTGGCTATTGTGGACATTGCTGCTATAAACATTCAGGTGTACGTGTCCCTTCAGATCACTGCATCACACCCAGTAGTGTGATTTCTGGTTCATAGGGTAGCTCTATTTTCAACTTTTTGAGGAACATCCATGCTGTTTTCCAGAGTGGCTGCACCAGCCTGCATTCCCACTGACACCGTATGAGGGGTTCCCTTTCTATGCATCCTAGTCAAAATCTGTTATTTTCTGACTTGTTAATTTTAGCCATTCTGACTGGTGTGTGGTTTTGATTTGTACTTGCCTGATGTTGAGGGATGTTGAGCACTTTTTCATGTGTTTGTTGGCCATTTGGATGTCTTCTTTGCAGATATCTTTTTTCATGTCTTCTGCCCATTTTGTAATTGGATTTTTTGTTCTTTAGGTGTTGAGTTTGATATGTTCTTTATAGATTTTTGGATGCTAGCCCTATATCTGATATGTCTTTTGCCAATATCTTCTCCCATTCTGTCAGTTGTCTTTTGGTTTTGTTGACTGTTTCCTTTGCTGTGCAAAAGCTTTTGATCTTGATGAAATCCCAAAAGTTCATTTTCCCCCTTGTTTCCCTTGCCTCTGGTGGTGTTTCTAGGAAGAAGTTGCTGTGTTGTGGTCAAAGAGGTTGCTGCCTGTGTTCTCCTTAAGGATTTTGATGGATTCCTGCCTCACATTGAAGTCCTTGATCCATTTGGAGTCTGTTTTTGTGTGTGGTGTGAGGAAATGGTTCAGTTTCCTTCTTCTGCATGTGACTGTCCAATTTTCCCAATTTGTTGAAGCGACTGTATTTTTTCCATTGGACTCTCTTTCCTGTTTTGTTAAATGTTAATTGACCATAGAGTTAAGGGTCCCTTCCTTGGTTCTTTAGTATTCCATTGACCTATGTGCTTGTTTTTGTGCCCATACCATACAATCTTGATGATTACAGCTTTGTAATGGAGCTTACAGTCTGGAATTGTGATGCCACCAGCTTTGGTTTTCTTTTTCAACATTCCTCTGACAATTTGGGGTCTTTTCTGGTTCCATATAAATTTTAGGATTATTTGTTTCATTTCTGTTAAAAAAAAGTTGATAGTATTTTGATCAGGATTACATTGAATGAATAGATTGTTCTACGTATACACACTTTAACAATATTTGCTCTTCTAATCCATGGGCATGGACCATTTTTCCATTTCCTTGTGTCCTCTTCCATTTCTTTCATGAGTGTTTTATAGTTTTCTGAGTATAAATCCTTTGCCTCTTTGCTTAGGTTTATTCCTAAATATCTTATGATTTTAGATGCAATTGTAAATGGGGTTGACTCTTTAATTTCTTTTTCTTCTGTCTCACTGTTAGTGAATAGAAATGCAATGGATTTCTGTGCATTGATTTAATATCCTGCCACTTTTCTGAATTTCTGTATGAGTTCTGGCAATTTTGGGATGGATGTTGTTGGGTTTTCCACATAAAGTATCATATCATCTGTGAAGAGTGAGAGTTTGACTTCTTCTTTGCTAATTTGGATGCCTTTTATTTTATTTATTTATTTATTTATTCATTTATTTATTTATGTTTGATTGCTGAAGCTAGTAATTCTAGTACTGTATTGAAAAATAGTGTCTAGGGTGGACATCCCTGCTGTGTTCCTGACCTTAGGGGAAAAGCTCAGTTTTTCCCTGTTCAGAATGATATTTGATATATGCTTTTTGCAGATGGCTTTTATGATATTAAGGTCTGTTCTCTCTATACCTATACTGTAGAGAGTTTTAATCAAGAAAGGATGCTATACTTTGTCAAATGCTTTCTCTGCATCTACTGAGAGGACTATATGGTTCTTGTCCTTTCTTTTATTTATTTTTTTAAAGATATTTATTTATTTATTTATTTGAGAGAGAGAGAGGGAGGGGAGCATGAGAGGGGAGAAGGTCAGAGGGAGAAGCAGACTTCCTGTGGAACTGGGAGCCTGATGTGTGTCTTGATCCCAGGACTCTGAGATCATGACCTGAGCCAAAGGTACTTGCTTAACCAATTGAGCCACCCAGGTACCTTTGACCTTTCTTTTATTAATATATTGTATCTCAGTGATTGATTTGCAGATGTTGAACCACCCTTGCATCCCACGAATAAATCCCACTTGGTCATGGTAAATAATCCTTTTAATGTACTGCTGAATCCTATTGAGTGGTATCTTGGTGAGCATTTTTGAATCCATGTTCATCAGGGATATTGGTCTGTTATCCTCCATTTTATTTGGGTCTTTGGTTTTGGAATCAAGGTAATGTTGGCTTAATTAAAAGAGTTTGAAAGATTTCCTTCAATTTCTTATATTTTGGAACAGCTTCGGAAGAATGGGTATTAATTCTACTTTAGATGTTTGGTAGAATTCTCCTGAGAAGCCATCCAGCCCTGGATTCTTATTCTTTGGGAGATTTTTGATTACTGCTACAATTTTCCTCCTAGTTATGGTTCTGTCCAGGTTTTTTATTTCTTCCTGTTTCAGTTTTGGTAGTTTAAATGTCTCTAAGTATGCATCCATTTCTTCCAGATTGCCAAATTTGTTGGCATATGGTTGACCATAGTATCTTCTTATAACTGTATTTCTTCAGTGTTGATTGTGATCTCTCCTCTTCCATTCATGATTTTATTTATTTAGGTACTTTCTCTCTCTCTCTTTTGATAATTCTGGCATTATCAATCTTATTAATTCTTTCCAATTTTGTTGACCTGTTCTACTGTTCTTTTGATTTCTATTTCATTGATTTCTGCTCTATCCTTATTAATTCTCTTCTCCTCCTGGGTTTAGGTTTTATCTGCTATTTATTCTCCAGCTCTTTTAGGTGTAGAGTTAGCTTGTGTATTTGAGACCTTTCTTGTCTCTTGTGAAAGGCAAGTATTGCTATATAGTTCCCTCTTAGGACCACCTTCGCTGCATCCAAAAGGTTTTGAACAGTCATTTTCATTTTCATTTGTTTCCATAATTTTTTAAAATTCTTTTTTAATTTCTTTCTTGACCCATTCATTCTTTAGTAAGATGCTCTTTAACCTCCATGTATTTGACTTGTTTCCGTATTTCAATATCTCTTGTGATTGAGTTCAAGTTTCAAAGGATTGTGGCCTGAAAATATGCAGGAAATAATCTCATCTTTTGGTCACAACTGAGACCTGATTAGTGAGCCAGTATGTGATCTATTCTGGAGAATGTTCCATGTGTACTTAAGAAGAATGTGTATTCTGTTGCTTTAGGAGGGAATGTTCTAAATATATCTGAGAGGTCTATTTGGTCCGGTGTGTCATTCAAAGCCCTTGTTTCCGTGTTGATCTTCTGCTTAGATGATCTATCATTGCAGTGAGTGGTGTTAAAGTCCCCTACTATTAGTGTATTATGACCAATGTGTTTCTTTACTGTTGTTATTAATTGGTTTATATAATTTGCTGCTTCCATGTTGGGAGCATAAATATTTATAGTTGTTAGATATTCTTGTTGGATAGACCCTTTAATTTTCAAATACTGTCTTGTTACAGTCTTTGGTTTAAAATCTAATTTGTGTAATATAAGCATTGCTATTCCAGCTTTCTTTTGATGCCCACTATCATGATAAATTATTTTCCACATCCTCACTTCCAATATGGATCTGCCTTTGGTTCTAAAATGGATCTTTTGCAAACAAGATATTGATGGGTCTTACTTTTTTATCCAATCTGATACCCTCTGTTTTTTTATTGAGACATTTAGTCCATTTACATCCAGAGTACTATTGAGATATATGAATTTAGTCCCATTGTATTACCTATAAAGTCACTGTTTCTGTATATTGTCTTTGTCCTTTCTGGTCTATATTACTTATGGGCTCCCTTGTCACTTAAAGGATCTTCTTTAATATTTCTTGCAGGGCTACTTTAGTGACCACAAATTCCTTCAGTTTCTGTTTGTCTTGGAAGTTTTTGTCTCTTGTTCTATTTTGAATGACAGCCTTGCTGAATAAATAAATCCTTTTTTTTTTTTTTTTTTTTTTTTTTTTTTCCATTTAGCATCCTGACAGCTCTTTCTGGCCTGCCAGGTCTCTGTGGATAGGTCTGCTGTGAATCTAACATTTCTACTCTTGTAGGTTAAGGACCTCTTGTCCTAAGCTGCTTTCAGGATTTTCTCTTTGTCTCTGATATTAGCAAGCTTCACTATTATATGTCAGGGTGTTGATCTATTTGTGTTGATTTTGAGGGGGTTTCTTTGTGTTTCTTGGACTTGAATGCCTGTTTCTTTCCCCAGATTAGGGAAGTACTCAGCTATAATTTGCTCCAATATATCTTCTGCCTCTATCTTTCTTCTTTCTCTGGGACCCCAATTATTCTAAAATTGTTTTACTTTATGGTCTCACTTATCTCTTGAATTCTTCTAATATGATCTTGTAGTTATTTATCCCTTTTTCTTAATTCCTTTATTCTCCATAGCTTTGTCTTCTATATCACTAATTCTCTCTTCTGCCTCATTTATGCTAGCAGTTAGTAACAGCCTTTCTTATTTTAACTTGATTAGATTTTATTTCTTCTATTTCTCCAGGAAGGGATTCTTTAGTGTCTTCTATGCTTTTTTTTTTCTTTCCCATGCTCAGCTAGTATCTTTATAATTGACATTCTGAAACTTTAGTTCTGACATCTACTTATAATCTATAATCCCTACTGATTAGGTCCCTGGTAGTTAGTATTGTCTCTTTTTCTTCAAGTTGAATTTTTCCATCTTGTCATTCTCTCAATAGAAGGATAGATGGACAAGAAAAGAGAATACTAAAATGACACTAATGACCCCAGAGAAATATACACTAAACAAATCAGAAGAGACCTGAAACTGGAAAAAAAAGTGAAAAAAAAAATGAAAATAAGGAGAATAAAATCAGACAGATGAACAGAACAGAGCAATACATTATTTCCTGGGTGTATTTTGGTCTGTTTCTTAGAAGAAACTATGTCCCAAAATTATAAAGAAAGAAAAAACGTATGTGTACAAAAATAAAATTAAATACATTGAAAGGATAGAATGTAACTATAAACTTGAAAATTAAATAGACTTAAAAAAAGAGAATATAATTAGGTAAACAGAACAGAACAATACACTAAGTTCTGGGTGTATTTTCCTCTGTTGGAAGAAACTGCATCCCAAAATCATAAAGAAAGAAAAACATATATATATACAAAAATAAAAGTAAATACAAAGAAAGGATGTAACTTTTAACAAAGAATGTAGCTTTTAAAAGGAAAATTTTAAAAAATGACTTAAAAAAAGGTTGATAAAATAAGAAATTGGTTGAAAAGGAAAAATAAAAATAATTAAAATTGAAAGCCTAAAAAACCACGAGAAAACAAACAAACAAACAAACACTAATTCTACATACTATTTTGCCTAGTGGTGGAGGTTTGCAGAGCTGTGTGATCAGTAAACTTGGTCTTAGCCAGATGTTCTTGCTGATCTTCTCAGACAGGGCCTGTTGCACTGATTCTCAGGTGTCTTTGCCCTAAGTGGAATTGCACCACCCTTGCAGGGAACCAGGCTACATAATCTGCTCTGATTGCTCTATGTGTTGTTGTTGTTTTTGTTCTTGTTCCCTGAAGGCTATCTGTGTTGCTTTAGAAGATGAGAATAAAAATTGTGGTCTCCTAATCTCTAACCCCAGAGCCGAAAGCTGGGGAACCCACTCTGAATATTTCTGTATCAGGTACATGATCATGCTTCAAGTCTCGAAACCTTGCAGATTCCTGTGATACACACCCGTGCTGCTCCGCTTGGGGGAAGGAGGTGAGTCTTGCCACGATTCTGCTGCTTGCTAGGTCCCTGCTCAGAGAGAAGTCACTTGGTCATGCCCTGGTTGATGGTTTATGGCAACATGAGCTGGAAGCCCACTCCTGGGCTCATTGATTGCAGCCAGCTTTCCCATTTCAGTGCCTGGGAATTCTGTCATATTCAAGCACCTTCATTCTTTCTGTGACCCTGGGGATCCTAAGACCATACTGTCCTACCTAGGATTCCACCCCACTTCACCACCTGAGCACCTTTCAGTCAGGGACATCCCTCAATGGAGCAGACTTCTAAAAGTTCTCATTTTATACTCCACTGCTCTATTATTTCCAGTAGCCAGCTTACAGAGCCCCCCCCCCACTTTGTTTTCCTATATATCACCTCAGATTCACTTCTCTGTATCTCCTACCTTGCAGAAAGTGGTCACTTTACTATTTGTAGAATTGAAGCATTTCTTTTCTTAGATTTCCAGTTGAGTTTGCAGGTGTTGAGAATGATTCGATAGCTATCTAGCTGAATTATTGGCACCAGACAAAACTAAGGTGTTCTACTCCTCTGCCATCATGGACCACAGGAGTGGTCTTTTTTTCTACCAAGCCTTCAACTGATGGGGTGAGGCCCATCCACATTATGGAGGTAATCAATATACTGATTTAAATATTAATCTTACCTAAAAAATACCTTCACAACATCTTCCAGCCCAATGTTTGAATAAATACATGGGTACTGTGGCCTAGCCAAACTGACACATAAAATTAACATCATTTCAAAATTCCCTTACCCTTTCTTATTGCATTTATCTTAGGATGAGGGGAATAACTCACTCAGATACAAGGTTACTTACTTGTGACTTTTTTTTTCTTATTTTTCATCTGAGAAAATGATTCTAGTGCATTTCCTTTTGGAAACAATACCTGGATTGTACAACTTTAAATAAACCATAAAGGTGAAACATAGAGAAAATAAGGGTGTTCTTGTTTTCCAGTGTTCTTTGATGTCTTACATAAGAGATTCATTTGCTTATCCTTCGCTTTTACTATTAGTTTTTTATTTTTTCCCCTAACACAATTTTCCTCTAAAGGAGGAGAAAATAACCATGTTTATGATTATGGATAAAATTTGAATGAGTGTCATTATGGTTAAAACTGTAATGAAAAAAAAAAATAAAACTGTAATGAGCTGACAATGTCATCTCTCTTGCTATATCTTTACCCATTTGACTTCACAGAATGTCCTCTTTTTTATTCTGTGTATACACAGTGGCCACCAGGCCTGGGACACTTTCCTTATGTGTTGCCATAAATGTTTTTAAATATACATTACTTTTGTGTCTGTTTCCAACATAATTCTGATGGACTTGCTAAATAGAAGTATATGGGCCAATGAAATAAAGCAATGCAACTTTCATGAAAATAGTGTTTGAAGTCTTGCTGGGTGTTTTTACATTCTCTAAATTGACAATTGTCAATAGATGTCACAAAATAGATTACTATTATATAAACTTGAACATCAGGGTGCCTGGGTGACTCAGTGGGTTAAAGCCTCTGCCTTTGTCTCAGGTCATGATCCCAGGGTCCTGGGATCTAGCCCCATATTGGGTTCTCTGCTCTGTGGAGAGTCTGCTTCTTCCTCTCTCTCTCTCTGTCTACCTCTCTGCCTACTTGTGATCTCTGTCTGTCAAATAGATAAATAAAATCTTTTAAAAAATAGTACAATATTAAAAAAAGAAAAAAAAAGGAACATAACCACAGTAAACTCTTAAAACAGCCTCACCAATTTGTAGACAAAGTATTGATCAGAGTAAAACTTGTCAATAATATTTCTTTTTGTAGTTAACTGGTTAATATTCACAATTGTGAGGTTGGTTAATGGCTAGGTGAGTTGTCATGATTTCCACAGTATCTCTAGGAGTATATTCAGTGACCTTTTGAAAATATTGAGATACTATGAATATTAACATTAAATTTTACTATCATAGTTAATGTTGCAATGAACACGGGTATATATATATCTTTTCAAATTGGTGTTTCCCAAGAAGTGGGCATTAAGAAGTACAAACTTCTACCCATAGAATCAATAAGTCATGGGATGTAATGTCCAGCATAAAGAATATAGTCAATAATATAATAACTTCTTATGGTGAAATAATGGTAATTGGACTTATGTGGATCATTTCATATTTATAAACATATTGAAACACTATGATATACATTTGAAACTGATAAGATTTTTATCTCGATTATATTTCAAATTAAAAATATCTAAAATGTAAGCTTTAGTAGATACTACAGATTACATTCTAAAGAGGAAAATAAGATGTTTTTAAAATACACACTCTAAACTGGTCAAGCTCTATTTTTTGTGTGTTTTTACTATTTCCTGCCATGCCAACTCCCACCCTAAACAAACAATGGCTCATCATCTTGTGAAAGAAGCCCTAAAAAGAGAAATCTGAAATTGTCCCTGAAACATGAGATATATTTTGATGTGCTTCAATTATTCTACATATCCACATATGTTAACATTCTAATTATTATTTTATTTCAGGGTAATAATCATATCACCTTACACACACACATACTCTCTCTCTCTCTCTCTCTCTCTCAAAGTTTGAATGATTGAGATTTCCAAAAAATATTCATTCAAGATTACAGAAATATCAGATGTAACACTATGGTGGGGGATATTGATAGTGACAGAGGCTGTGTATGTGTGAAGAAGGAGGCATATGGGAAATCTCTATATCTTCCTCTTAATTTCACTGTGAACCTAAAATATTCTAAAAGATGAAGTTTTAGTTAAAGAATGCGTCATATATATGATAAATTATTCCATATTTAATATTTATTTTACAGAGATAATCAGAGACATAGCTAGCAATATTATGTAAAAGTAATTATTATACAAAAAGTGTCAACTTAAGACTAAAATATCTTAAATATCTTATTTCATACATATGGATGTAATTAATTAAACAAATTCCAAAGACAAAAGGAATGCCCAATTACATTTCTAGTCACTATGCCAGGTAAAGGAAACAATTCAAATACATTGCATATATTTGGATAATAGGAAAAAACACACCAAAATACAATAGGTGATTCTGTCAAGGTTTAGTGATTCTGTTTGATTTTACTTTCCTTTCCATTTCTTTATTCTATTTTTCTAAACATTTTTAATGAATATTTGCTGTATCAATAATCGAGAAGAAGGCTGATGTAAAGAAGAAAAATTATTGACCTAATGACCATTGGGGCATTTTTTTTTTTTTAAAGATTTTATTTATTTATTTGACAGAGAGAGAGATCACAAGCAGGCAGAGAGGCAGGCAGAGAGAGAGGAGGAAGCAGTCTCCCTGCTGAGCAGAGAGCCCGATGCGGGGCTCGATCCCAGGACCCTGAGATCATGACCTGAGCCGAAGGCAGCGGCTTAACCCACTGAGCTACCCAGGCGGCCCTGGGGCATTTTTTTTTAAATTGAAGTATATTGACACACAATGTTGCATTAACTTCAGGTTTATGGCATAATGATTCCACAAACCTATACATTATGCTATGCTCACCATAAGTGTAGCTGTTGTCTGTCACCATACAATGTTATTATGATACCATTGATTATATTCCTGATGTTGTACCTTTTATTCCCATAACTTCTTCATTCAATAACTGGAAGCCTGTACCTTCAACTCCCCTTCATCCATTTTGCCCATCCTTCTATCTCCTTCTCTTTAACAATCGATTGTTTATTTCCTGTATTTATGGGTCTATTTCTGTTTTGTTTGTTTTGTTATTTAGATTCCCCATAAATGATATGGTATTTGTTTTTCTTCTGTCTGCCTTATTTCCCTTAATATAAACCCCTCTAGGTATGTCCATGTTGACACAAATGGCAAGATTCTGTATTTTTTATGGTTAGTACCCCATTTGTGTGTGTGTATGTTTTCTCTATTCATTTACCTTTCAATGGGCACTCAGGTTGCTTCCATATCTTGGCTATTATAAGTATTGCTGCAACAAACATAATGGTTCATATATCTTTTTTAAATTTGTATTTTCACTTTATTTGAGTAAAATCCCAGTAGTGGAATTATTGGATCATGTGGTATTTCTATTTTTATTTTTGAGGAAACTCCAAATGGTTTTCCACAGTAGCTGCATCAATTTACATTCTTATCAATAGTGCACAAGGATACGTTTTTCTTCATATCCTCACCAACACTTGTTATTTCTTGTCTTTTTGATACTAGCCATTTTGACAGGTGTAAAGTGATATCTCATTGTCATTTTGATAGCATTTCCTTGGTAATTAGTAATGTAAAAATAGCCCAAGTATGTCTAGTACTGAAAAAAAAAAGCAGAGTATATTATTTTAACTTATTTTTACATTACGCAATCTATGTCATGTGAGAAGTGGTATAACTGCTCTACACAATTGTTAGTGTTTTTTTTTTAAATGAAACACGAATGAAAATAGTTCTACAGAGTCTGTGTCACTGTCATGGCAGAAATTGCAACTTGTCTAATCTTAGTGCTATATACATGTTTATTCTGTTCTTTTATTGAAGACTGTAACTCTGACACTATTTCCAAAGATGTGCATTCTTCTCATACAGATTGAGAGGTAGATGGAATGCTCTTTTAGAATATTATTTTCACCAGGAATCTGAACAACAAAATATAGGCCAATTAAAATGTACCTTGGATTAATATATTTCTTATAATACAACTCACTCCTACCACATAAACATTTAAAACAAAAATCAGACTAAAAGTTTTAAGTAAAGAAGATAAATATTTTAAAACATGTTAGACTCGTTATTATAAGATGGTGGCTCTGCAGTCTTCTCCCTTCCTCATTTTTCAAAGAAACCTAATACTTGTGAACTTTGTGCTTACTCAGCCCATGTATTTAGTTAAAGATAAGTACACATTCAGCTCTTGAGGTGGCTCTGATTGGTGTACAACTAATTACATTCATCTAGGCAATCATTGGTTTATAATGATCATGTTACCTCAACCAATGAGTCCAAAGCAGTGGTCTGCCAAGAAAAATTGGCAAACCTTTGTGCTTCCAGTTAAGATTGAGGAACAGAACCATGTTACCCATGGAAGTAAAGAGCAAAATTTCTGGAGTTATCTTACCATGTCATGATCTAGTACATTTTGGGGGCATTTTAATTTAGGTTATATATTATTTGAAGTTGTGTGTATCCCAACTGATGCAAAACAAATGAGGAAAATCTAAACAAAACACAAATTGTATTTAAAAGTAATGTACAATATGGGGCCCCTGGGTGGCTCAGTGGGTTAAAGCCTCTGCCTTCAGCTCAGGTCATGATTCTGGAGTTCTGGGATCGAGCCCCGCATGGGGTCTCTGCTCAGCTGTGAGCCTGCTTCCCCTTCTCTCTCTGCCTGCCTCTCTGCCTACTTTGATCTCTGTCAAATAAATAAATAAAATCTTAAAAAAAAGTAATGTACAATAGGTCTTTTGTTCTGTTATGATATGCTTTTTAATGAATGGGATCATATGTATTCATTTTAAAATTGCATAATACAACATAAACAAATGCATTAGCTTATGAAAAATAAGTCAGATCTGTTGGGGTGTTAGAGATTAAACATAAGGTATGTTTGATATACTATTTGGCCTAATTGAAAGAAATAAAATTAGAAACCCTGAGAGAAGTCTTAATAAGGCAGGATGGGAAATAAACATAAACAGATGAAAATAGTACCAGAGGCAATTTATCTTTCTCTATAAACAGAATCAAAACATATTTTCTCTATTTGGGGTGTCTTAGGGTATCATTATAAAGACTTATATAGTAAGGGAAGAACCAGAAGAGTATTCCAAGTGTCCTTAAAGCACAAAATGTTGGCACTGTACACCTTTAATTATAGGCTTAAACAAAAAAGAAAGTTACTTCTGGATCTTTATTTATTTCCTTAACCCACTCAATATTCTATTAGTCTCAATTCATTTAAAAAAATTATGATTCTCAGTGGCCAGAATTCTACCTACATGTTGCATAGCTGTGCCAGTTGACTACTTCTTCTTTTCATTATTTCCTGCATATTAAATAGTAAATGTTTTGCAAACACTAGAGGCATAACTTATAATTTATATTCTCTTAAAATTCATGATTTTGACAGATAAGTTTTTTATGAGTAGGAGTTTTAATAAGGCTGCAAATTATGCAACAGGGACATTTACAAAGTTTGAGTAAGCATAAGGTTTTTTACTTTCAAAATTCTTACAATTGTATTTGTTTTTATTTTATATTTCCTATTTCTTCTAAAAAGAGGTGATACAGAGAACTAAAATACTTAAGATCAAGTATATATAGATTATTAATTTAGACTACATATAATGGTCAAAAATATACCAAAGAGCCAAAATAATTATTTTTTATTGTATGTGGTAAGTTTTATTGCTGGCAAAATATTCCCTACTGCTTTCTCTCATGTTCTGTCTCCTACCAAACTTTCCCTAGAAGGAATACCATGTGATTTGCTTTGGCCAATAAAGTGTGTATGTAGACTTCCATGAAAGCACTGTAGAAGTCATTGTGTGGTTTTCATATTTGTCTTTTTGCTCTGCATTGAGGCTTGAATATCCCAGATAGGAACTGTTCCTACAAGATTGTTTTGAAAATTAAAAGAAAACCCATGATGGACATGAGTCTAATTGTAAGTTAACAAGTCTGTGGATCATGTGTTATCACAGTATAAATTGACTTAAGCTGACTGACTGTATAATTCAGTATAGTGTCATACCGAATACTTTTATATAAACTGTATCTTCTAATTTTTGTGATTTATTGGTAAATTATTACCTGCACTTTAACAGTGAGAAAAAAATAATACCCAGAAGCTACAAAATGAATTCAATAACTAAGCTCCCTGATTTTAAAATCTATGCATTTAACCATTTCTCTATAATTTATCCTTTATTTTAAAAATAAATCATATGACTCATGAAAGAGATAAATTTCTGAAAACAAGCAACTATAACTGAAGCATAGTTGCATAATTTCAAGTCTTTTCACCCCGTGAATGTTTTGTATAATAATCTTGAATAATAAAAAAGTTCTCCCTTGTACAAAATTTTGTTTTATTATGAGAATGACCTCAATAGTGGCATTTTATATTAAAGGGAAGTGAATGCTGGAATTTTTTTAAAAACTTTTATTCTATTCAATTATTTTGAAAAATTTGCATAATTTGAAAATCAAAATAAACAAAAGAGAGTATTAAATAAGAATCCCTTCCCAACAAAAGAAATTACCCAAAACTCTAATCTAGAAGAAAACAATGTTTTCAGTTATTTGAGTATATTCCCAGAGATAATGTATGTCTCTAGAACCAATACACTGGATCCTTCTTTTACTATTTAATATTAGACCCTGGCAATTGTGCCATAGGATAGCAAAATATGTAGATATATAGATATATAAAAAGATTTCTTATTCTTTTATAGTAGGATCATGATGTATTACTGGATGTTTACAGTTATGCATGTATATCTGTAGGAAAAAAGTATTAGAAATACAGAGTTAGAATAATTTATAATCTTTATAGATATTGACAAATCTCTCTCATGAGAAGTTTTACCAATCTGTAGTCCCACAAACAATGCAAAAGAGATTCTTCACACATTTGTTGATGCCAATCCAATAGGAGAAAAATCACATTTCAGTGTAATTTGATTTTCATTTCTTTTTTTGTTTTATATCTAAGGCTGCGAGTCTTTTCATTTGTTAGAAATTTCCTATATTTACTTTTCTGTAAACTTTCTGTTAATATCTTTAATTTATTTTGTTAAAAGAGACTTTAAAAAGTTATTGCTATAACCAAGGTCATCTACATTTTTTCCTATTTTATTTTTTAGGAGTTTTATAATTTTTGCATTTAACATTTAGGTCTGGGATCCTTTTGAGTTAATTTTTATAAGGTATGTATAAAGTATGTGAGATCTGTGTCTAAATTCACTTTTGTGCATGTGGATGTTCAGTTGTTCCAATAACATTTGTTGAAAAGTCTATCTTTGCTCCATTGTATTGCCTTTCCTCTTCTGTCAGCTATTAGTTGACTACATTTATGTGGTTTATTTCTGGGCTCTCTAGTCTGTTCCGTGAATCTACTTGTCAGAGAGTGCCAGTTCTCCAACTTCATTTATCTTTCTCAGGTCTTTGTGGTCTATTCTGGATCTTTTGTCTCTTCATATAAACTTCAGAATTTGTTTGTTGTTACCCACAAAATAATATTTGAGATTTTGACTGAGACCGCTTTGAATTTATAAATCATGTTGGGAAGAACTAACACCTTGACAATACTGAGTCTTACTATCAATGAATGTGGACTTTCTATTTAGTTCTTTGATTTCATTCATCACAGTTTTGTAGTTTTTCTCAAATAGATTATGTTCATATTTTGTTAGATTAATACATTAAGTGGTTCATTTTTTGGATGCTAATATAAATGATAAGGTGTTGTTAATTTCAAGTCCCCTTGTTCATTGTTGTTATATTTTGACTCCTATTTCTGTGGAAATATATACAATTGTATTTTTTCTCATAGTATTCACATCAGTTTATAACTTGCCAGTAATTTATGCAATAGCCTTATTCCATGCACATTTGACAATGATCATTTAAAATATATATGAACTTTTGTTGCATTAGGTTTATTATTAATTAAATATATCCTATATGTTTACTTTCCAATATTATTACTAGTTTGTGAATTCTATATTAATCATGTATGCCTGTTTTTGTTGGATATTATTCTGATTATTAATTTGAAAGCTTTTTACATATTTCATCAGATCTAATATTGTCATAAATACTGATTAAACTCTGAAGTTAACATATAAGAGATAGCCAGAATAAAGGTATCTCAAAACCTGAAATTTCCAGATAAAACTTTTTTCTTCCCTTTCTCATGTCATTTGTTAACTTTTAATAACTTTGATTACTTTTTAAAGTTAATAAGAAAATAAACATTTCTTTGATTTTTTTACATTTCTGATTTAAGATCTTGCCTAAAACAAAGGACTGAATTTTTAAAATACTATTTTTGACAGTGATTTTAAAATTAATTTATAATTTCTGAGAAAATTTGAAAAATATTATATAATTAAATTCAAAGTAATTATATAAAACCTGATAAATTGGGGCAAAACTCATTTTCTTGAAAGAGATAGGTTGTAAACAAAATTATTGATGAAATCTATTTTTACCAAGTCTCCATTTGAACAAAAATTCTAATTCAAATCAATTTTTTTTTAAGATTTTATTTATTTATTTGTCAGAGAGAGCGAGGGAGAGAGAGCGAGCACAGGCAGACAGAATGGCAGGCAGAGGGAGAAGCAGGCTCCCTGACGAGCAAGGAACCCGATGTGGGACTCGATCCCAGGATGCTGGGATCATGACCTGAGCCGAAGGCAGCTGCTTAACCAACTGAGCCACCCAGGTGTCCCTAATTCAAATCAATTTTATAAACCATTGGTACTTTGTGATGTAGGCTATTCAGATTAAGAAATATGCTTTTATCAGTCAAACATTATTTAGATGAAATATTTCACATCATTAAACTTTGTATTTGTTACAAAATATTATCACAAGTAAAGAAATACTGTTGTGATATACAGTTGAACAACTGATTCACTGCAAAAACCCCTGTGCACTAACTGAAGAAATTACTATCCCTACAGGCTGCAATTTTATAGAGCAATAAAATGTTGGTATTAATTTATTTTTAATCATTATGAAACATTTGAGAAATCTATATGTTTTAAACACTTGAGTCTTGTTTAATTTAAAGAATCAACACAATAATATAATGTACTTTTTTACATCTTTTGCTCCTTGTAGCTACATTTCTGTTGTGAACTTCACATTCTTTTTTCTTTAAAAATTCAAAGATATATTTTGGAAAACTATTCTGATCCATTATTCTGATAACAAACAATGATACTACTTGAATATTTCCTTGAATATTCCACATATGTCTTAAAGTCCATATTTTCCCCCCAAAAAACAAACAAAAAACTTACCACTTCTACCTCTATACAATGTCAACAATCAACTGTTAACCTAAAGTATCCTGTACAAAGAATGTTATTACCTCTAATCTAATTTTGCTATGCTAGAAAATTGTACATTATCCTTAATCCCATCGTTTTCTTCATTCTGCACATCTGTAAATTATGGTGCTATTTTGACTCCTAAATTGCTTCTAAATCCCACCATCTCTCTGATTTGCATGGCTGCTATACTAATTCAGGTCAGCATCATTGTATTTATTGCACTCATTCTTTTAGTCAAGTTTTTCATATCCTGAATTTATTCTCTATCTTAACTTGACAATGTTACTATTACTGAGGGTATTGCCAATAAACACTTATGTGAACTTTCTTACATATCTAAGCAGTTGTATATCAGCACTCTTAGTCTAGCTCATGTTTTAAGGTATTAGGCAGGTATATACCATAACTTACAGGTTGTATTGCAGTAATCTCTATTAAAAATGGCATTTCCCCCCTCAGTTTCTCTCTTCTCTCTCTTCAGTATTTATGAACAAAGTGAATTTTAGAAAACTGAATAACTACATCAGTTAAAATGTCATATACCTTAAATATTTACCTACTTATCCTCTTTTTCCCCTTAAGACATTTAATTTTTCAGAGTAGTCTCAAATTTTTTCCCAAGTCTCAAGTAGAGAGTGATGGTGTTCAATGCTTACTAAAATTACTTAATGTTCTTTACATCCTGAATGCAGTTATTTAAACTAAACATCAATTACAAAAGACACCTGGGTAGTTCAGTTGGTTAAGCATCTGCCTTCAGCACAGGTCATGATCCCAGGATCCTGGCATTAAAACCCACATTGGGCTCCTTGGTCAGCAGGGAGCCTGCTTCTTCCTCTGCCTTCCAGTTCCCCACTTGTAAGCTCTTTCTCTATTTATTCCTTGCATTTTACCTAATTTTAAATGGAGATACATATGTATATTTTTTCCTCAACATTATTAGAAACCTTCTGCTGTATCTGTATTTGATTATTTCAGAATCTGTTTTTAATAGGTGGCATTCCTTTTGGTGCCTGTTTTGGGTGTTTTGTTTTTAACTTTTTTTTTCTATTGGTTATTTATTAACCTGATTTCAAAAATTCATTTTTTTATTTCTTTTCAGCGTAACAGTATTCATTATTTTTGCACCACACCCAGTGCTCCATGCAATCCGTGCCCTCTCCAATACCCACCACCTGGATCCCCCAACCTCCCACCCCCTGCCCCTTCAAAACCCTCAGATTGTTGTTCAGAGTCCATAGTCTCTCATGGTTCACCTCCCCTTCCAATTTCCCTCAACTCCCTTCTCCTCTCCATCTCCCCTTGTCCTCCATGCTATTTGTTATGCTCCACAAAAGAGTGAAACCATATGATAATTGACTCTCTCTGCTTGACTTATTTCACTCAGCATCATCTCTTCCAGTCCCGTCCATGTTGCTACAAAAGTTGGGTATTCATCCTTTCTGATGGAGGCATAATACTCCATAGTGTATATGAACCACATCTTCTTTATCCATTCGTCTGTTGAAGGGCATCTTGGTTCTTTCCACAGTTTGGCGACCGTGGCCATTGCTGCTGAAATTGGATAATTCAAATAATGAGAGCAGAACTTATATTTTTCAGAATTCTAAAGCCATACTATCTATTTAGGAATATTTAGTCATTTGTTTATATCCAACTTTTCTAAAAATGTTTCTGTTTTCCTAATATTGGCCCCAAATTCAAGTTTGTGTTAAACACAAAAAAAGCGTGTTCTTTTTAACTCTTTACAAAATGCTATAATTAATGAGCATTTATTTGCAAATATTCATGTGTGGAATTCATAACCTTAAGACAATTAATGACCTTAAGACAATTTTTTCACAGTATGTTGACAATAATTCTACTCATACTCTGTATTTTATATGTGTTCCAAGATTAAAGCAAACAATGGATAATGTGCAGACAAATTATATTAAGATCTTGTATCACATACAATTTTCTCTTTTCTATTAGTTAAACAAAGACTATATGGAGAAGTGGTATAGTATAATGTCAATAACTTTGAAGGCAGAAAACATCAGAATTCAAATTATGAATATAACTTACTTTTACTGTATTTTTGGATAAGTCAAATATTCTTTTTTATCCTGTTTCCTCACCTATTAATACAGAAGTCAAATAGTTATAAGAATTAAATAATATAATATATGAAACAAACACTCAGCTTTATTTGCTATCATAAATATTAAATAAATAGAAGTTGCTATCATATACCATTTGTAATGAAACCTTTGAATCTTTTTGTAACTTTTATTCAAACTTTTTATTTTATTTTGTAACTTGTTATTTTTATTCAACATATTAATAGTAAAATATGATAAATATGATAGACTGAAGTCATTTTTATACACACTCAAAAAACTATAACAACAAAAAAGAAAAGAAACCAGAGTTAGTTTGCTTGGGTCTCTGACTATAATATGAATTTGAAGTTAGTGACATTAGTTTACTTTTATATGCCCACCACATAATATATTGGATGGATTAAGTGGATATTAATATATGTTTGTAGAATACTAGTCTGTGTGTTTTTTACCCCAAAGTTTATATCCATTTCAATTTCATCATCTATCACATAAGATCAAGGGATCAGTGATTAACTGTGAAATGATAAAGAATTAAGGATGATATGCTTTTGTAATTCATGTAGGTTATTCACAAGTGCAGTATTATAAATTATAGCCTTGGGCTTTTAGAGAAAAAAAAAAAAGAGTATTTAAAATCCAGATGTGCGCTTTCACCAGTAATGGGGAAAAATAATAATTGTCCTTAAATTTGCAGTTTAAAGGCTTAATGAATAGTGATTATAACTGATTTAAATTTCTGTATTTTAAAAGGTTATCTAAAAATGAATTTGTACATCTGCAATATACTATGTATTTACTATAAATTGAGTTGTTTATGGTATTAATCACCAGCATTTTGCTGAGTCCTCTTTGCTAAAAATCTATAACTACAGATTTTTCAGTAATCTAATACATTCAAAAAAGCTCAAATAGGAAAAAATGAATTTTCAGGAACAGAAACTAATCAGTTGGGGGGGGGTCAAACTTATACAAAATGATACTACTGGCATGGAACATTAAGATAATCTAGTATGTCATTATTTTATAACTAGGATAAGTGATGACCAGAAGTATTTTCAGACTTACAAGTTACAGAGCAGGTTAGTGGCAGAGTTTCAAGTCTCTGGTGAATTTTTCTCTTTATAATAATTATAGATAGTTTATTATTTTGGCATATAGCATATGGTATTTGCTGGGATAAACTGGATTGGAAAACACACTTAATCCAATACCACTGCATTTCTTGCTTACAATTTTTGTTTATAGCTTAATATAATTTTGATGTCACAAAAGTAATACTTTTAAATAGCAGCACAATTAAACAAAAATAGTTGAACTGATAGGAAGACAAAGGAAATGAAAAGGTACTAGGAGGAAAATGCAATCTTCTAGCAGATATTCACTGCATAAACTGACACTAGGCTTAAGGTCCACCGTAGGAGGTGCTTTCAAGATAGATTGGATAGATTAGTCAGGGAGATCATAGACAAAGAAACATCTTCCAATTATGGGCATAGTATGGACAGAAAATCTTATTTTGTTATATTTTCATGATTCCCTGATATGCTCTTCTTTAGTCTTAGGCCACTTTACATGTCCTGTTTATTTCTTTTACAGCATACAGCATTTTCCAACTTTAATAACATAGTAATACAAATGATTTCTACAGTTTTCCAAAGTGAACAAAATATGTTTTCAAATTATATTTTCTGCACTGTTTCTCTTTTGCATTGCTAACTTTTTCTAATTATTTATGGTGTTTTATGTACATTATTCTTTGTAACTTGAGAATACTTTTAAATATCAAGAAAATCTCAACTAAGATCCCAATTAAAAAAGATATACACAGATTTATTCTCCCTGTTGGCCCTTACTGTCCACAGGGTACAATTTCAGATACAGCGGTAATGTGCTGGTTATTGTGTAGAGATTCTTCTCCAGCTTTCTTTTATTTTGTGCTTTATTTATAACAGATCTTTTGAGTCACACTGAATCTCTACCTGTTGTCCAGTCATCTGATTTAAGAAGTTTTTGTATAACAATGTTATATAAGCCAGTTTTTCCCTTCAACACAATCTTCACTCGCACATCATTTCCAAGATTACTTTCTTTTAACCACCAGAATCACACCATCAAGGTAAAGTTTTATCCATCGATCACTTCTGTACCCAATCATAAAGAGTTGTTATAAGAAGGACAGAAATGGGGGCACCTGGGTGGCTCAGTGGTTGAGCCTCTACCTTCAGCTCAGGTCATGATCTCAGGGTCCTGGGATCGAGTCCCGCATTGGGCTTTCCTGTCAGCGGGGAGCCTGCTTCCTCCTCTCTCTCTCTCTCTGCTTGCCTCTCTGCCTGCTTGTGATCTCTCTCGGTCAAATAAAATCTTTAAAAAAAAAAAAAAAAGGACAGAAATGGGCAGTTTATTGGATAATCTAGTTATGAAATAGAATTATCCATGAGTTAAAAATCTCTGATGCAATAGAAAGGTGGTTTTTCCTTCAGGCTAGCATGTTTGGTTTTTTGTTGTTGTTTTTAAAGCTATACACTGTATGGTGACTAACATAGCATAATAAAAATAAATAAATAAATAAATAAATAAATAAAATATATTAAAACATAAAAACTATACACTAAAAGGGTCTCCCACCTTCTATTTCTTCAAAATGGTTTCAATATTTTGATTTATAGCTCTTCCTAAATTATGATTAGTGAAACTTCATTCAAGTATCTAACAGAATGTTGATCAATCTGAATAGTTACAGAGTTCTTTGCCTCTTTTGTTCTTCTTCCAACACTATTTCAATGGAACATGGGATTGGATGATGTGGTTTTGCTAGCTTTCCTTCATCATGAATTGCAAAATGTGCCAAATATTCTTTATTAAATCAAGAATCACTGAATTCTATTATTAGGTCAAAATCATTCTTAGCCTCCAAATGGATTTTATCCACTTATTTATTACACATTTATTAAATACCTGCTATGTAATATAAACTGTTCTAAGCAGTAAGGAATCAAAAAGAACAAGAGAGGTGTCTGTCTGCCATATTCTAATGGAGAAACTAATGGGAACATACTCTCTAATGGAGACATACAGTAGGCAAGCAAAAAAATTAAAATTATTTTGTTTTACTGAAAGTTAACAAAATATACCATGGAGAATATATCAATAAAGACTATATAAAGTAAAAAGGTAAATTTAAAAAAAAAAGTGCCTTTTTCATAATGCCTCTCTGAAGAAGGGTTATTTAAGCAGCGTACTGAAAGAAGAGGAATTATCTATGAGAAGACTAGATGTACGGGGCACCTGGGTGGCTTTAAGTGGTTTAAGCCTCTGCCTTCGGCTCAGGTCATGATCTCGGGGTTCTGTGATCGAGCCCCTCATCGGGCTCTCTACTCAGCAGGGAGCCTGCTTCCCTCTCTCTCTCTGCCTGCCCCTCTGCCTACTTATGATCTCTCTCTGTCAGATAAATAAATTAAAAAAAGACTAGGTGTACTATTTGTGGAAATGTTCACTATTGGGGAAAAAAGAGAACATACAGATAACACTGAGATGTAACAAATATACTAAAAGATGTCAAACACATTTTAAAAGAACAAACTGATTGTTACCAGAGGGCAGGAGGATGGAGGAATGGGTTAAATAGAGGATGGAGATTAAAGAGTGTACTTGTAATAAACACCAGGTATTGTATGTAAGTTTTGAATCACTAAATTATACCTTTGAAACTAATATTACACTGGAATTTAAATAAAAATTTAAAAAATAAAAAAATAAAGGGATGTCTGGTGGTTCAGTTAGTTAAGCATAAGAATCTTGATTTCTGTTTGGGTCATGATCTCAGGATCCTGGGATTGAGCCACGCCTTGGGCTCCATGCTCATTGAGGAGTCTGCTGGAAATTTTCATCCTCTGTCCCTCCCCCTGCACTCTCTCACTCTCAAATAAATAAATCTTTTTTTTTTTAAAGATTTTATTTATTTATTTGACAGAGAGAGATCACAAGTAGATGGAGAGGCAGGCAGAGAGAGAGAGAGAGGGAAGCAGGATCTCTGCCGAGCAGAGAACCCGATGCGGGACTTGATCCCAGGACCCTGAGATCATGACCTGAGCCGAAGGCAGCGGCTTAACCCACTGAGCCACCCAGGCGCCCCAAATAAATAAATCTTTAAAAGTAAAAAATAAAATATTATCGCACCATTTTACTGTCAGCATTTTATTGAATTGAATTAAATTAATTAGGAAGTGCATCTAGAGGAGTCTAGACCAGTAAAGAGTTTATTTCCTTACTAGCAAGGATTTTGGTGGTAGTCAATATAAATCTGTAAAAGTCAATCAATGAATCAGACCATTTTTTTTTTTAGAAATTGATTTTTATCCACCTGCATGTGTATTCCAGGCAGGAGAAAGGGGAAAGTCCAAGAGTAAAGGTGTTCGCAATTTTCATCTGAAAAGAGTATCTTTTTTTTTTTTTTTTTTAAAGATTTTTTATTTATTTATTTGACAGAGAGAGATCACAAGTAGACTGAGAGGCAGGCAGAGAGAGAGAGAGAGGGAAGCAGGCTCCCCGCTGAGCAGAGAGCCCAATGCGGGCCTCGATCCCAGAACCCTGAGATCATGACCTGAGCCGAAGGCAGCGGCTTAACCCACTGAGCCACCCAGGCGCCCCAAAAGAGTATCTTTTGTAGAAGACCATAGGCTCTTCTCATATCTCACTGGTCCCAATTTTTCATGTGGCCATTCACAGAAAAAGATCCAGAACAATCCAGTTAATGCTGTTTAAATTAAAGAGATTGAAAAACTACCTTCTAACATATTTTTTGAGCCAAAGAAAGAGTAAACTAGAAATTCATAAAGCATGTCAAAGGAGACCTAAGACTTCCACAGAAATAAATTAGTAAAGACAACGCTTAAAAGCATAATTTTGAAAAAATCAACTCACAGATTGTAAAAATATGTATTCAAATAATTTTAAATTATTTGTTACAATTTTATAAGCATTATTAAGCCTCATGTAGAGTTCTCCTTGAATTATCTTAAGGCAGCCTCAATTATTATAGTTCTAATAATATAATGAGCAAAGAAAGATAAAAGGAAATCATGAATTAATTCCTTTTTTTATGGCTGTATGAAGTTGGAGAAAGAGGAAATTTGAGAGCTTTTATCTTTTGCTTATTTTCTTATTACCACTGGCATCTCTAATTTAGCCACCATATAGATAGCAAGCTTAGGATCAAGTGTAAAGTATAATCATGGCTTTGTGACAAACTGAAGATACATAATCTATCAAGAGTCTTTTTATACAATGTACTTCATTATCATTTTATTTTAGTGAGTCTTGAAACATTTTGACATAGGTCTCTCCATCTTTCTTTCTTATAAAGTTCCTTACGTTCTGCGTTTTACTTTCAGATTAACAAGGACCTCACCTTAGTATTTGGGTAACTGCAATAAAACATGAATTTGACTGAACTTGATTACAGTGCTCTTTTTCTTATTAGAGATGGGAAAGTTTTGTCTCTACGGAATATGTCAGCCAATGAATAATTACTAAGTTAATTTTCATCATCTGTTTCAAATAGATTAAATATTTAATGACATAATTTCCATCATGTCAAATTTTCAGAAGGCAGTTACTATTAAACTAAAATAATTATGTAAAATAGGATAAAAACTGTACAAGTAACTAAAGAGTAAACCTAAGTCTCACATGTGATTAACTCAACATTATTCTGAATAAAAATGAAAAGGACAGCATCAGTGTGAGTTTTTAATGGAAATATGTTATTATTTAATGACATAGCCTTAGGGAAATTATTTGTTTAGTATCTATGAAAATCAAAAGTACAACAGAAATACACATATAACTTAATCACAGGGATTTTTTAAATTTGCGAGACAATTCTTTGGCAACACTAAGAGACAACTCTTAGTGTATTTTATATACTTTGGCAACACTAAGAGACAATTCTTAGTGTATTTTATATACTAAATATTATGATGTTATTGGCTTGTAGACTTACAAAATATAAAAGAATTGTTGGCTGGATAGAAGATGGTTTCTGACAGCAGATGCTGTTAGGGTGGAGTCCAAGAGAAAAACTACAAACAGTTTTTACAAACAGTTCTAAAAACTGTTTGTAGTTTTACTCTGATACCTATTTACTAACCCACATGAGACATATTGAATTAAAGGCTCAATACTAAGCATCCTTCGCTTTTAAGCTTATTTTGGAAGAAAAATAAAAGAATGACTTCCGCTGTTCTTTTGTTAATCTGGGTCTACCAGTACTTTAAATTTAGTATTTCTAATTTATTGTTTGATTCGTATAATAAGTTAAACAGTATGGAGTCACCTTTCTCAGACATTAAAATGATAATGTTAGCAACTTCATGTGGTTGAGTCTAATATGTGTTTTTCCTTTCAGCTCTACATTTCTATATGAATATGGCTGGTGTTCATAGGCAATACAAGTTATTAATGTTACCTATAACATTAACAAATAAAACTTGAGGGTATACAAACTTACTCTACTTCCCTTTAAGTGATAAATTTTAGTTTCAAAGATACTACCTCTCTGGTCAATTAATAAATTATTTTAATTTGGTCCAAGGGTTGTAGGTTATTGTTAAGGTATTTAATATTCAATATTAAATTCTTAGAAGCTCTAATTAGTAAAGTGAACACTAAGTCTTGATTTCAAATGATTATTAGACAGTTTTAAAAGTAACTAATAATCATATGTTTTATTTGGTAAGATTTTTAAAAAAATTTTTAGATTTTTTTTTTATAAACATATAATGTATTATTAGCCCCAGGGGTACAGGTCTATGAATTGCCAGGTTTACACAATTCATAGCACTCACCATATCACATGCCCTCCCCAATGTAAGTTATATTTTTATGATAACTTATCAGAAAATAAATTCAGTCTACAAGTGAAAATCAGGTATATTTAATAGATTTCCTTAATTGTTGTTCAGAGTTAAGTATTAAAACATTTCTCAATTATCATTGAAATTCATGGAATATGATTATAATTTTCATATTTTACATAAATTTCATATTTTACCATTCTTCAAATATAAAAACTTAGTTGAAGAAGAAGGCAAATGAATTATTTTTTTTAAACAAGTATTCTTCAAATACCCAACATAGATTTGTACACATAAACATACACACAATTATGTTAGTATAATGTTATTAAAGATGATGCAAATGAACATTTACATCAATTTTGTTAGATAACAAAGAAAAAAGGTAGAAAGTTATTTTTTAAACTTAGAAAGTTTTACTGAAGCAAATAAATGGACAATGAATTCATTTTACCTTTTTAGTTGTAATGCAGATGAAGGAATTAATATTCAGACAAAGGAAGGTCATCATTGTCATTAAGTAAATTGCCATAATTGGTGGGATGAGACAGTTAAAATTGTCATAAATTAGAAATGCATATCTATAAATGTAGGCATTATCTAATTCTTCCCCTCTACTTTTATTTCCACAAAATTTGCCTTTTAAAAATGAAGTTAAAAGTCTTATCTTTGAAATTACAATGAAGGAAATGTGAACTAAATACTATGATTGATTAATGAAGCTTGGCCATGAAACTTTATCCACACATACACACACACACACACAAATGATGAGTAAAACTGAGGAAGTAGGACTTGAACATTTTGCAATATAATAAACTCCATTTTGATCACCAGTGTTTATCTCAAATTCATAATCTGATGGAGATGAAATGTCTAAGCATTTCAATAATTTATTTTGAAATAATTTGAAATCCATATCTGTATATTTTCTCTAGTAACTTGCTTTTCACCTTCTTTCTCTATTTTCATCATTTCCTATACTAATTCATCATTTTGCCAAACAAAAGAAATTTGTCTGAATATATTTACTATATTTTAACACCTTACTATCTAAATGCCATTTCATGTAGAAATGCATCAATTCTGACCTGATATCAGTAGGGGACATTTTAGATTGTTTTTCTATTTCCACTGTGTTTGTTGCCTACAAACAAAATAAAGGACAAATAGGATATAGTTGAAAATAGGGCTTTTCCCTAATTATCTCACTTAGATGGACATAGATTTAATTTTTATATTCATTCATGAACGTCTGTTATCTCTCTAAAGTAGGATAAAGTGACTTTGTTTTGGAAGTACACGTGCACGCACAGCACCCAAAGCCAGGAGATAAGTTCTAACACTGTGCTCATACAAATGAAGTTTATTAGATTTGAGTGTTCTAAAGATTGGATGATGTTATATCTGAGGTCGGGATCAGCATGGCTCCAGTTACTGAGCATAAGGAAAGCTAAAGGGATCCTAAATGTAGAAATTGACTTATAGACCATAAATTGATTTAAATATAGATCAGTGTGTGACTAGAGAGTGCACTGGCAGTTGTTAACAAGAACATCAGTACCACAGATGCACCATATCCAACCGTGTGTCCCCAACATTTGATAGTTTTGTTGTTTGCCTCAAATATTTTATTTCATGTGATTTTTAATATATTGTCAACTTTATTAATCTTTTCACTAATAGTTTCTAAGGTATAAATCACAATTCCATAGACTTTTTCCACTGATGCATTCTCTTTTCTTCTAAAACTTTTTTTAAGCGAAGTTTTTTTTTTTTTTTTTATTTAATGTTTCAAGTATTTATTTAAATTCGAGTTGGCTAACACATAATGTACTATTAGTTTCAGGATTAGAGTTTAGTGATTTATCACTTACATATAACAGTCAGTGTTCATTACAAGTTCCCACCTTAATATTCATTACCCATTTAACCTCTTTCCCCGCACACCTCCTCTCCAGCAGCCGTCAGTTTGTTCTCTATAGTCAAGAGTCTCTTTTATGGTCTGCTTCTCTCTCTCTCTTTTCCCCTATGCTTATTGGTTTTGTTTCTTAAATTCCACATATGAGTGAAATTACATGGTATTTTTCCTTCTATATACTTTCCTTCTATATAGAAACTTATTTCTAACTTAACCTAATACCCTGTATCTCCGTTCACATTATTGCAAATGCCAAGATGTAATTTGGACTGAAAGAAGAGAAAAGATCAAAAGAAAGGAGGCTTCTAGAGTCCCAAAAGTCTGCAAACAAGAAGCTGGCTTTGGCAACACATGCTACCTCACATGGAAAAGGGAAAATGACTCAGGAGACAGAAACAAGTACCCAGGGAGGAAGCTAAGGGTCATGGACAATTCTTCCCAGGCATGAAACCTAATGAAGGAAGTAGCCATTTGCCCAGCTGTATTTTAAAACTGCTAAAGTACTGACTCCTTTGTACCTTCCATTTAGGCATAGGGATATTTAAGCTGTTTTCCTATGCCTGCTTCACTACTGTATGTTGCCTGAATGGGGCAGAGAGAGACAACTAGTCACTTCAGTTTTACAGATCAATGAATCATGAGAAATACACCTAAGGGAACTCATCCAAATATAGACTTAATTTAGATCCTGTATTTTGATTTGAGCAGATGCCGTAATCAAATTATGAGTTTTGAGGATTTGGGATGTGAGATAGTTAAGTGTATTTTTCATTTAGAATGGACAAGAATCATTGGGATCTCAAGGGTAGACTGACAGACAGACTCCAGTGGTCACCCATAATTTCTGCCTGCTAGTGTTTAGACAGTTTTATAACGCCACCACCACTGCTACCAGTCCTTGGGCATGGGTGTGACCTGTGACTGGCTTCTAATGAATAAAATATGGCAAAGTTGGTGAAATAGTACTCCTGTGATTATGTTAGCTAAAGGTCTATCTCAGCTCCAGGAGGCTCTCCTAAGATCCTTGCCAAATGGATCATCCAAACTGACTACTTACCTACTCAATGCCAGCTAAGGAGAGAGAACCTCTAGAGTTTGTCTAAGAATATGGAATCATACATAATGTAATAAAATTACATCCTACTTCCCATCATTTCTGTTATATTCTGTGTTGGTTGGAAACAAGTTACATGTCCCACACACACTCAAGGGAAGGGTATCATTATACATGAATATGGACACTAGTGGCAGGCAGGATCAAGAGAAATCACTCTAAAAAGAGAAAAGAAAGATGAAAGAAAAGAAAGAAAGAAAGAAAGAAAGAAAGAAAGAAAGAAAGAAAGAAAGAAAGAAAGAAAGAAAGAAAAGAAAGAAAGAAAGAAAAAGAAAGAAAGAGGAAGGAAGGAAGGAAGGAAGGAAGGAAGGAAGGAAGGAAGGAAGGAAAGAAAGAAGGAAGGAAGGAAGGAAAGAAAAGAAAAACAAAGAAAGAGAAAGCAGAAGGAAGGCAGTCAGACCACTCTAGGGTTTGTCCATCACAGGTCTAAAACCCCAAGTTCTATACAAAGACTAGCCTTAATAATTTTATGAATTTGATGTTTTTAAAAACCTGTAAATTTTGTTCTTCAAAATGCTTCAAAAAGGAAAATCGGTCCGACCAATTAGAGACTTATGTAATGATGATGATCATGAAGTTTTAAAAACTTCAAACTTCTTCCCTTAGCATTATTATGTAGCATTGATAATGACCATAATTGTCTCAGATTGAAAATAAAATTAATTTATATATATATTATATATGTTTGTATTTTAATCAATACATTTTATGATTGATATTATAATTAATATATATTATATATTAAGAGAATTTGGAAATAGCAGTTAAAGTATTATGAAAATTGTTCAAAATGTATGAAAAAGAGAATATCTCTTAAGTTCCACAGTAAGACTCTATAGTAATTCTATTTATGCTGTTCCTCACAAAGCACAATAGTAAACCATTTAATACTCCATTATTTAAATGAATCTCTCCTGACTTCTAGTTTTGATGTTGTGTCTACTTAATTTTCACTGTATTTTAAAGAGTAATTAATATAGAAGATATAAAACTTTCAAGTAACTGATGTATTTATTACTGAAAACTTAATTTCTCTGTTTTCACAAAGGTAAAGTCTAACTCAGTGCACATGTTTCATTTCTCCTTCTCAAAGGTATTATTTTTAATTGAGTCTTGCAAATTGATTTAATTAGCCTAGTTTTTCTTTATTCTCAGATTGCTATGTTTCAATCATTATAGGATGAAGTCTTTGTTATGCATTTAAAATTCATTTTACTCTAAAGTGATATCTTGCATACAAAATACCGTATCATCAACAGCATTCTGGCCCCACCATCATAATGCTAGGAATAAGAAAAGGATAAAATGCTTGGAAAATATACAACCCCACATGGAAAAATGAATGCCAAAATGAAAAAAAAATAAAATTCACACTATGTGTCTTTCTTTTTGTAATGCGAGATAGATAGATATATACATACACATATATACACATATTTTCACAATTTTAAAACACACTGGTTAATTTTTATTTTTTATTTGTTATTTTTTTTTTAAGATTTTATTTATTTGACAGAGAGAGATCACGAGTAGGCATAGAGAGAGAGAGAGAGTAGAGAGAGACAGAGAGAGAGAGGAGGAAGCAGGCTCCCTGCCAAGCAGAGAGCCCAATGTGGGACTCGATCCTAGAACTCTGAGATCATGACCTGAGCTGAAGGCAGAGGCTTAACCCACTGAGCCATCCAGGCGCCCCACACTGGTTAATTTTTAGAATCAAGTGTTACAATCATTTGGCACAACCTAAAAAATAATAATATTTTTAGGAATCATCAGTATGTAGTGTTTGAAACTCATTGTTTAGTGTGCAAGACCTAGGAAAATTTTCTTAGATTTTATAATAAAATGTATTTACTCAGCTGAATTTTCACTCACCACTGAATCAAAAAATTCAGTCCTAAGAACTATTTTCCTGTCAATTTGCAAAAATTATCAAAATGTAATTATTTAAATTATATAGAATAGTAAGGACATTTTTTCATGTTAACAGTAGTATCTGTTAGTAAACAGAAGATTTTATAGAATAAAATTTTAAATGTTGCCCACAAGTATTATTATCAATTGCTTACATAATTTCTTGTATTCCTGATGATAATTCTATATCTAATCCTGTCTATAGTAACATTATCCAATAGAATATAGTGCATGCCACTTATGTAATTTTTAATTTTCTGATACACTAAATGATATACAAGGAGACAGTGAAATAAATTACAATAAGCTATTTTGTTATACCTAATATGTACAAAAAATAGAACACATGAGTGGTTAGTTTTATGGCAACTTGGTACCACGGTGCCCAGATTTTTCCTTAAACATTATTCTGGATGTTTGTGAGAAACATGTGTTTCTGTGAGAAACACATATTAGATGGGAATAGGATTTAAACCAGTAGACTTTGAATAAACATATTTTTCTGTATGATGTGGGCCTCTTCTAGTCACTTTAAGGTCTGAATAGAACTAGACTCATCTCTGGGATTCTGCCAGCAGATGACCTGTGGACTTTAATTGTAATATAAGCTCTTCCCTGAATCTCCAACTTGATTGCCAAGCTTGAAGATTTTGTACTCCCCGAACCCCATTATTGTATTATCTAATTCCTTAAAATAAATCATCCTCTCTCTTTTTTCTCTAAGTATATGCTCACAACCCCACCCGTACACACACACACATACACACACACCATTACCCCTGTTTCTCTGGAGAATACTAATTTTAAAAAAGTAACGAATATAAAATATTAATGAGTTATTTTGCATTTATTTTTAATTTTAATTCCAGTGTATGTTCATTTTTTGATACTAATTCGTTAAAATCCTGTGTGTATTTAAGACTTACAATACAGCTAATTGAAAGTAGCCATCTTCCAAGTGATCATTAACCAAATGGGACTTGTGGCTACCACAGTGGATGATACAGGTCTGTGATATTGAAACTTATTACATACCTAAGCTTGTCTAGTAACCTAAGGAATGAGTAAAATGCAATAGAGACGTAGGGCTTAAGAAACAGAAGGTCTGATGAGCCCTACTTCATTAAATATAACCTGATGCTTACTCAAACTATTATGTGGAATCAATTTTATTTTTTTGGTGCTATTATGTACTAGTAGGTCAACCACAACATTTGTTTTGGGGGGAATTTGAGGTTTGTTTGTTTGTTTTTGCATTTTTTCCAATCATTCTGTTTCGAGGCCTTCGAATGAAGTCTAATACTGAATAGTGGTAATGGCTCATATAAAATCAAAAGGAATAATTGAGACATAGAAAATAATCAAAATCTATAGAAGTAGAGGGATTATTTCAGCCATTCTTATCACTTCAAAAATTACTTGAAATTCTTGGTTTTTAACAAGATATCTTGTTCTGAGCCCACATAACCTTTTTTTTTTTTTTTTTAATCACAGGCAGACAATTTTTTGTGTGTTTTACATGATGGGGAAGCTTCTTTTTTTATTTTTAAAGATTTTATTTATTTATTTATTTGACAGAGAGAAAGAGAGAGAGCACAAGCAGGGGGAGTAGCAAACAGAAGGAAAGGGAGAAGCAGGCTCCCTGCCAACCGCCAAGCAAGGAACCCGACACAGGTCTTGATCCCAGCACCCCAAGATTGTGACCTGACCCAAAGGCAGACACTTAACCCACGGAGCTACCCAGGTGCTGCTGACAGGGAAACTTCTTAAATAGTCAAGAATACATACTTAATTAATAAAATGAAAAATTAAGCACATTTTTTTCCTATTGTCCAATTTCAAAATTATTTATTTATATTCTATATTGCTATTTCTAAATCATTAGTGTAAATGAAAAAAAATGAAACATGTTTCTTAAAAGTTGTATATAATTTTTGGTATTTTCCACATAGCAAAAGGTCACACGAAATTATCTTTTCTTATAATTCATAACTGTCATAATTCCTTTTGCAGGTCTTTATGTGGCTTTCCAAATACTCCTAAGCCAAATAGACTGTGTAGTTATTAAACATATTTTATTTCTTCTCAATATTTCCCCAAACAGATGAATTTTAGGCTCTAGCTGAAATGGTACAGCATCTCATCCAACATGATTCTTCATTGATGTTTCATCTGGATTTTTTGTTTTGTTTTTGTTTTTTAATGAGATAACCTCATCTTTATCTACTTTTTCATGCATCATTCTTCTGCTTTTATTATCTGTTCATTCAATTTTTTTATACCAATCGGTATCATCTGGGTGATTTAATGATTGCTTTTTGAAAACTGTCTTGCACAAGGTAATTTTCTCTAACAGGAAATGGGAAAGAATCTGTATTGTAAAAGGATTATTATACTGCTGATCAAATGAAAGGAGAATTCTTTGCAAAGATTATTTCAAAATATATGGTTTCAAAGTATTTTTGATTAAGAATGGCTAAAGCAATCTGGTATCAGGTGTAACATGAAATGGCATAATCTCTCAGCCACAGAATGGTTTCTCAAGCTCAGTATTTGTTTTACCTTTACCTAGCAAAATATAGTAGTACTTGTATAAGCAAAGTTTTTTTTTTTTAATCAGAAAGAGGAGAGAACAAAAATACACAATTTGTACAGTTATAGGACAAATGCACTCATATTTTAATATGTAGAGGTAATAGTAGAGAAAGTGAATCTGAAAATATAAGTTTAATATCATGCACATAATTTAATGACAGGAAATTAGGACATAATTCGGAAGTCAATGGGGACTATTTACAAGTTTAAGTCAGAAAAGTTACATGATTAGAATTGAGTTTTAAAAATATAAATGAAAATAAGGCAGAGAATTCACAGGAGGAGGGTCTAAAAAAGTAAAGGTAGGCAAATAGACCATTTTATTAGTACAAGAAAGCATGAATGGAGGGCTGACTAGAGATTTCAGTCTTCAGTGTGGAAAGACAAAGAACAAAATGGGAATATATTTCATATGTACAATCAATAGCACATGGTTTCCAAATTGTGATGTTGTGAAGGAATGGGGCCAAAAAAAGTCACTGAACTCCACTACTTTAGAAAAATGTAAGCGAAAATACCCCAAAACGATAACAACAAAAAGTCACTGAATTTCACTGTTTTAGAAAAAAATGTAAGCAAAACGATAATGACAATAATAATGGCAACAAAACGTCCCTAAATTTCATTGCTTTAGAAAAAATGTAAATAATAAAAAAATGTAAACAAAAATGTAAGAGGCCTTTAGGTTTGGAAATTGAAAGGTTACTGTAAATAGAATTAATGTCATAAAAATGATCATGAGTTGGCATTTTTCAGAAATTTTTGAGAACCATCTTATTTCCTACCTAAACAAAGCATAAAATTATAGCATCAACCTTAATGTCCTCTGGAAATGCATCCAATCCAGTATTGCCCAACTTCCTCCACCATGCAAGAACCCACATATGTAGCCACAGTATTTTACTTTTATCAACTAAAGCAGAAGTATGTAGTGTTAACCTGATATTTTCTTCCATGTGGAAAGATAATGAATAATTTATATCTCCTGCCTGTTATCTGTACTCAGACATATCCTCAGTGTGAAGTAATGAATTATCCTGATACATTTGGAGGAGAAACTCATTATATGTAGCCCAACAGTTTCTTTCTTCTGTGGGGATTAGGCTACATACATGTGTTTTCTCCTTTGCTCCCATACGGCTTAAAATTTAACTGCAGTTCACTGTGACCTCTATTTTGATCAGTAAGTCTATATAATCCTGAGTTTTAATATTAGGAATACCAGAAGTTGTAGCTTCAAATCCAGATGTTTTTCATCCTTCATTTTATTAATACTGTCATTTTCACACATTAAATATTCATTGAGCATCTACTATGTGCAACACTTCCAGAGACGGAAGATACAGAAGCAAACTTCACAAAAATCACTATATGGATCTCACTTGATATGTGTTAAAGGAGATATGCTGGCTCCTGACATCTTCTTTGTCTTATTTCTTAATTATTTCATAATTTTTTTAAAGATTTTATTTATTTATTTGACAGAGATCACAAGTAGGCAGAGAGGCAGGCAGAGAGAGAGGGGGAAGCAGGCTCCCCGCTGAGCGGAGAGCCCGATGCGGGGCTCGATCCCAGGACCCTGAGATCATGACCTGAGCCAAAGGCAGAGACTGTATGGTATTTATATAATTTTTAAATTTTTTTAGAAACCTCCATACTACTAGCTGTAGAAATTTATATTTCACCCACAGTGCATGAATTTTCCCTTTTCTCCACATCCTCCCTGACACTTGCTATTTTTTGTCTTTTTGATATTAGCCATTCCAACTGGCATGAGATGATATCTCAGTGTAGTTTTGATTTGTATTTCCCTGATGATGAGTGATGTTGAGCATTTTTCCTGTGTCTATTGACCATCTGTATGTCTTCTTTGTAAAGGTGTCTATTCAGGTCCTTTGACTATGCTTTAATCATATTGTTTAATTACATTGTTAAGACATAATTAACATTTTAGAATGCAAGCATTATGAGGATAAAACAATCAGGTAATCCAAAATTACTTTTCATTGTAATATAAAAAACACTACACTGGTATGAAAGGTTAGGCACATGTGAGCATACAAATAATTTCAAAATTAGTACTTTTGGTGATCTAGAGAACTGTAGGACTCTGAGCTCCCCCTCAAATAACACACAGTGATATCACAAAGTATTTCCTTTATGAACTGAGTCATTCCATAACCAAAGTGATATTAAGAATGACCTAATAGTGATAAATTATACCTTAAGTATTCATATTCATTTTCTAATTTAAAAATTACATACAGAGGCAAAAAGGAAAATATTTAAGAGCTATCAAGTGCACTTATTAATGAAATATATCTCTCTTGTTAGGTGAACTATAACCAAAATGGTGTTATTATTTAAATTCTATAAAGTCATAAAGTTTTGTTTCTGTTTTGAATTTTTTCCTTGCTATCTCCAATGCCTTAAAGATTGCCTGACATGCAATGAACAATACATTTTGAGGGAAAAAAAATCAATATTTTCTGTATACATACTTTCTTTATCATTTTGCAAATCTAGCTTACATATAAAACTTTATTCAAAACTTACTTTAGATGGATCAGATTAATATGACTGATTAATTAATTGTTTTTTATTGAACTTCAGGTTTTACATTGCTAATTTTTTTTTTTAGTTGTATTTGTCAGTGTTTCCACTGTTCTTTATTTGTACACCGTCCTGAGTTGTAGTACCATTAATTCTTCCGTAAGCATCTGAAATGAAGCTGGACTTACCTGCACAGTGATTGGTACTTCTTTAACTTCAATGTTAAGAAATCATTTATCTTTGACATTCTTGTCATCAGTTGATTTATGGAGGGAAAGAAAAAAAATGGTCTTTAGGTGGAAAAGAATTTTTAAGGCTGCATTTTTTTTTTTTTGCAAAAAAAAGTCTGTATTTTTTTTTTTTTACAAAAAACCTCTGCTTTTTTGGTTTGTTTTTAAACATCAGTAATGAGGTAAATTGTGAAAATAAACTGCACATATTAAATAGTAATATGCAAATATAGATGTAGATGTGGATACATCTCTGAAATCATCCATACGACCAAAACAAGAAGTATATCTATCATCTCCCCAAAATTCCCTCCCTCCTTTAATTTTTCCCAACTCCCTTCTGCATTTTCTTTTTTTTTTTTTTAAAGATTTTATTTATTTATTTGACAGAGAGAAATCCCAAGTAGGCAGAGAGGCAGGCAGAGAGAGAGGAGGAAGCAGGCTCCCTGCTGAGCAGAAAGCCCGATGTGGGGCTCGAACCCAGGACCTGGGATCATGACCTGAGCCGAAGGCAGCGGCTTAACCCACTGAGCCACCCAGGCTCCCCCCCTTCTGCGTTTTCAAGCCACCATTAATCTGCCTTCTGTTGCTATATATATTCACATTTTCTAGAATTTTGTATAATTGGAAGCATGTAGCATGTGCTCTCTGTTTATTTTTCAATTTATGTCTTTCTTACTGTCTTGTTAGTGTTGTAATTCCCTTCTTCCAGAAGTAGTAGTCTAAACTTTACTATTTGTCATCTATACTTAAAATTACAAATAGAAAATTAGTTAGAAACAAAAAGTGCAGCACTTCCTAGCGAAAGTACAAATTTGAAGTAAATGTATATACATGACTATGAAAAAAGAAAAGGCAATATAACTTCCAGAAATCAACACTGTAGAGATAGTTAGCAAACTTCTTTATATTGATGAAATCACAAGAGTTTGTGTTGAGGAAATTTTTATTTATTATAACATGAATTCAGACAGGTTTCTACTTTTCAAGTGTTTGAAGTAAGATATAGATATTAATCAGAGAGCCCCTGGAAAGTATCTATTGAAATTTCTGCTTTTAAGATTCATTGATTCCACAACTTGCTAGTTTGTATATAGCCTAATGAATCAGGATAGCCTTGGGAGCTTTTGGGAATGCTGATCAACACAACTCTTAAGACTTTGTAGTTTCAAATTCTTCAAGGTGTGCCTTTCATAAGCAATTTTTTTTCTAAATGAAGATTCAACAGTACATTTGTGCAGACACAGACTGATACCCAACCCTCGCCCTCCTCCCCCACCCCACAACACACACACTATATACCCATTACTTCATTACTCATTTAAGTTTGGGACAAGTCTGAATTATTTATGCCAAAGATACAAATGCTATTTGATTATCGTGACCTAGTATGCAACTGCCTCCAGACCAAGACAGAGCACCTAACTGTGGAAATGAAGTAACCATGTAGACAGAATGTCTATTGAAAGAGTCATTATGTAGACCAAAAATGGTATGCTTAGTTGCACCCACCGGCTATCTAACATGTGGTAAAAGCAGTACATTCAGGATTTATCATAAGCAGAGAAAGAGGGCAAATGCAATGAACAAATGACAGGGGCTAGGATTTTATACTACTTGCAATCTAATATGTTAAGTTGTTACTGTTTCATTGATATTGACAGAAGAACAAAAATCCTGACACATAGGAAAGGAGTTTTTCATTCATGGCACAGCAAGCAGCATGAGATTCTTGTTATCATTGACTCCTCTTATCCCCCAATTCCAGGAGGAATGATGGAGAAAGGAGGAGATTATTGCACACATTGTGCAGCATCACAGCTGAAAAACACTAATGTTAACACTCTTTTAAAAATGCTCTTTTTAAACAGACTTTTGAAAGCAAGCTTCACCTTTGTTCTGGGAGAAATATTACTTCAACCTTCAAGGTTCTTTACTGTAAACACAATCTTGAGAAATGGCCCAAGTCAAGAGTGGTCATGATCTTGTATTCTTGTCATACTCAGGAAAACATATAGAAGCATTAAAAATCCATGGAATATTGTATCTTCAGTTAGCAAGTGGTACAGTACCCCATGTCATCCACCACAGTTTTGCCAGTGGTCCCTCTCAGCTCACACTTAAACCACATGTGGCAGTTCTTTCTGACCAGGTGACAGATGAAGAACAAGAATAGTTTTGATTCATATATCAGTTAGTTTATTATATAGACTTTTAAAAAAATGGGCTGCTATTTTAAAATATCATAATTCATTTGTATGTCTGAAAGACCTGTGAGGGGGAAAAAAAAAAAATCTTCCAGGTCAGCATAGCTCCAATCAGTGAATGTCACATAGAAAGAGAAGTGACCTAAAGTAAGACTATAACCAGATGCAGAGCCATTGGTAAATAGCTTAGCATGTTAATCAATGGCCTAAAAGAGAAAGATTGAAAGTTTGGTGGCTTGAAGGTCCACAGGGAAGACATACAGGTGGACATATGAAAAGTACAGAAAGCATGATCTTGTATCACACATCCACCATATAGGATCCAATATAGAAGAGATCCAAGTAGGCACAATGTCTTGGTAAAAGGTGATATCAGATAGTCCCTGTCATCGACCCCCAATACAAATAGCAGTGTGCTCATAAACAGAGTAGCCATGGTGACAAGGATGGAGAATATTTATGAGCCCAAGAACATGGACTTTTACTCAAGGGTAATCTAATTACTGAGAATCCATCGTGTCCTACTTTCCCTCAACATGGGCCAATACAAATGCTGAGCCTTCAATATGACACCATCTCTCAAAAAGTTCTAGGAGACACTTTGTGATAAGTGGCTTATATTGATTCTTTCCACACGGAATGGGTAATGATTTTTTTTTGACTGTGAATGAGGCTATTCAACATATGGATTTATTTTTCTGCCTACAGGGTCTTAGCTAGCACCACTTTCTGAGAGCTTGCTTAGGGTTTAGTCCAGAATTCCAGGAACCCCCAGAATCTGGAAGAAGCAAACGAGAATTTTTGCCTAGAACATTTATAGGCAGCCTGGCCTTGCCAACACCTTCATTTCAGACTTGCAGCCTCTACAACTATGAGATAATAAATTTCTGTTGTTTTAAGTCCCCAGTTTATAGCAATTTGTTACCATAGCTCTAGGTAACTAATATCCATGGTGGTGCTAGCCCAGATTAGAGGAACTTCCAATGAATGAAGCTGAAAGGTGACAGGTATTAATCACCATTTTGTGATTAGCTGTGATAGTTTCTCCTATATATCTTTTTGCAGTTTTCCCAGAAAGAGCCCAACCAGTACCCTGGAAACAGTTCCCTCAACTCAACAGAATGGGCTTGACTACTCCAAAGAAGGATCATAGTGGATATGTTAATGCCCAAACCAGATCCTCTTTTATACTGAAATGCTCATTCTTTTATCTGAGCTGAGTGTTGTTGGTTTTGTGCTATAAACTGAAAACTTCTATGAGAATTGTTCTTGGTTGAAAAGATTTGCCTTGCCAAGATCATGTTTCTCCCTTCATGATGCTGCTTGCATACAATGACAGGTACATATGTGGTACAGAGGCCCAGATCCCTTGCCTTAAGGTGGGACAACTCTGAAAGTTATTTTAAGTCCAGAATGGTCCATGAGATGGTGTTTGCACCAAAGCTCAACCTTTCATTATGCAGTTCAATATCTTTTACACTCTCAAATGTGTATTTGCCAGTACATTTACACATCTTTATCTCCTTGCTTCCCAGGAGATCCAATGTAACAAGTTAAATTTCACATTTTCCTTAATGATTTTTGACAGATCAGCATTATTGTTTATTTAAGCTAACCCATGTAGAAACTGAACCATCAAGTAATCTACAATTTTAACATAATTTTAATAATGATAAAGTTTTTTTAATAGAAAGCAAATAATTTGTAGATGTTATTCATACTATATTTTCCATACTGCCATATTATCAGCATTTAAATTTTTTTTGACAATTTTATTTATTTATTTGTCAGAGAGAGAGAGAGAGAGAGTACAAGCAGGAGGAGCAGCAGGCAGAGGGAGAAGCAAGATCCTCTTGAGAAAGGAGCCCAATGCTGGGCTCCGTTCTAGGACACTAGGATCATGACCTAAGCCAAAGGCAGACACTTAACCAACTGAATCAGCCAAATGTCCCAACATTTTAAATATTTTTACTTCACTTACTGGTGGGTGAATATGTAGGGAATATTCTGATGTTGGACCATACCCTCTGTAATCATATCTCTAAACTATCCATATCTTGTACAACATCCAGTTTTTAGAACCTGGGAAGAACTCTGAGGATAATGACTTATTTTTAGCTATATTATTAAGAATTTAAAATATTCAAAGAGATAGATTCTCTAGCCTTGTATGGGAGAAGGAAGAAAAATAAAATCAGATGTTCTTTTTGGCATACCAATATGTATGCCTCCACTCTGTGGCTTATTTTCTAGGAAAAAAAAAATCACTGTCAATCTGAAAGTTTTTATTTTCATGAATTCATTGGACAGTGAGGATTTTACAGTGAGTAGTATATGATGACCTCCAGCACTGTCATACTTGCATTAAAGTGGTGAATACATTGGTTTATGTATTTAAATGTACAAATCAAATGTATAATTTGTACAATTTGTACAAATGTACAAATCAAAACAGTAAACATATTTGCAACAAAGTCAGTTTATTTCTCAAATTTTTTAAAAGTTTTTTAAATTTAATTTAATTTTTTCTCAGTGTTTCAAAATTCATTGCTTATGCACCATATCCAGTGCTCCATGCCACATGTGCCCTACATAATACCCATCAGCAGACTCACCCCCCCCACTCAAAACCCTCAGTTTGTTTCTCAGAATCCACAGTCTCTCATGGTTTGTCTCCCCCTCCAATTTCCCCCAACTCACTTCTCTTCATCTCTGAATGTCCTCCGTGTTATTCCTTATGCTCCACAAGTAAGTGAAACCATATGGTAATTGACTCTTTCTGCTTGACTTATTTCACTCAGCATAATCGATTCCAGTCCTGTCCATATTGATATAAAAGTTGGGTATAAATCCTTTCTGATGGAGGCATAGTACTCTATTGTATATATGGACCATATCTTCTTTATCCATTCATCCATTGAAGGGTATCTTGGTTCTTTCCACAGTTTGGCAACTGTGGCCATTCCTGCTATGAACATTGGGATACAGATGGCCCTTCTTTTCACTACATCTGTATCTTTGGGGTAAATAGTCAGTAGTGCAATGGCAGGGTCATAGGGTATCTCTATTTTTAATTTCTTAAGAAATCTCCACACTGTTTTCCAAAGTGGCTGCACCAACTTACATTCCCACCAACAGTGTAAGAGGGTTCCCCTTTCTCCACATCCTCTCCAACACTTGTTGTTTACTGTCTTGATGATTTTGGCCATTCTAAGTGGTATAAGGTGGTATCTCAGTGTGGTTTTGATTTGAATCTCCCAGATGGCTAACAGTGATGAACATTTTTTCATGTGTCTGATAGCCATTTGCATGTCTTCTTTGGAGAAGTGTCTGTTCATGTCTTCTGCCCATTTTTTGACATGATTATCTGTTTTATGTGTGTTGAGTTTGAGGAGTTCTTGATAGATCTTGGACATCAGCCCTTTGTCTGTAATGTCATTTGCAAATATCTTCTCCCATTCTGTGGGTTGCCTCTTTGTTCTATTGACTGTTTCCTTTGCTGCCCAGAAGCTTTTGATCTTGATGAAGTCCCAAAAGTTCATTTTTGCTTTTGTTTTCTTTGCCTTTGGAGACATGTCTTGAAAGAAGTTGCTGTGGCTGATGTCGAACAGGTTACTGCCCATGTTCTCTTCTAGGATTTTGATTTATTCCTGCTTCACAGTGAGTTCTTTTATCCCTTTTGAGTTTATCTTTGTGTATGGTGTAAGGGAATGGTCAAGTTTCATTCTTCTACACATAGCTGTCCAATTTCCCTAGCACCATTTATTGAAGAGACTTTTTTCCAAAGTATATTTTTTCCCGCTTTGTCAAAGATTATTAGACCATAAAGTGAGGGTTCATATCTGGGCTCTCTACTGTGTTCCACTGGTCTATGTGTCTGTTTTTGTGCCAGTACCATGCTGTCTTGGTGATCACAGCTTTATAGTAAAGCTTGAAATCAGGCAACGTGGTGACCCCAATTTTTTGTTTCTTTGTTCGTGTGTTTTCCCTTTTTCAACATTTCCTTAGCAATTCAGGGTCTCTTCTGGTTCCATACAAATTTTAGGATTATTTGTTCCAGCTCTTTGAAAAATGCCAGTGGAATTTTGATCGGGATGGCATTGAAAGTATAGATGGCTTTAGGTCATAAGACATTTTAACAATGTTTATTCTTCCAATCCATGAGCATGGAATGCTCTTCCATCTTTTTGTGTCTTCTTTAATTTCTTTCATGAGTATTCAGTAGCTCTTCAAGTACAGATCCTTTACTTATTTGGTTAGGTTTATTCCCAGGTATCTTATGGTTCTTGGTGCTATAGTAAATTGAATCATTTCCCTAATTTTTCTTTCTATTTTTTTTTCATTGTTAGTATATAAGAAAGAACTGATTTCTATACATTGATTTTGTAATCCTGCCACATTACTGAATTGCTGTATGAGTTCTAGTAGTTTGGGGGTGGGATCTCTTGGGTTTTCCATATAAAGCATCATCTGTGAAGAGAGAGAGTGACTTCTTTGCCAATTTGAATACATTTTATTTATTTTTGTTGTCTGATTGCTGTTGCTAGGACTTCTATACTTTGTTGAACACAGTGGTGAGAGTTGACATCCTTGTTGTGTTCCTGATCTCAAAGGGAAGGTTGTCAGGTTTTTCCCATTGAGGATGATACTTGCTGTGGGTTTTTCATAGATAGATTTTTATGAAGTTGAGGAATCTTCCCTCTATCCCTATACTTTTGAATTGTTTTAATCAGGAACTGATGCTGTATCTTATCAAATGCTTTTTCTGCATCAATTAAGAGGACCATGTGGTTCTTCTCTCTTCACTTATTGATTTGTTCTATCACATTTATTGATTTGCAAATGTTGAACCACACTTGCATCCCATGGATAATTCCCAGCTGGTCCTGGTGAATAACCTTTTTAATGTACTGTTGGATCCTATTAGCTAGGATCTTGTTGAGAATCTTAGCATCCATATTTATCAGGGATATTGGTCTCAAATTCTCTTTTTTGGTGGGGTCTTTGCCTGGTTTGGGGATAGGGTAATGCCGGCTTCATAAAAAGCATCTGGAAGTTTTCATTCTGTTTCTATCTTTTGAAACAGCTTCAGGAGAATAGGTATTATTTCTTTTGTGAATGTTTGGTAGAATTCTTCAGGGAATCTGGCAGGTCCTGGGCTCTTGTCTTTGTGAGGTTTTTGATCACTGTTTCAATCTGGCTACTAGATATTGGTCTATTGAGGTTGTCAGTTTCTTCCTGATTCAGTTTTGGAAGTTTATAGGTTTCTAGGAATGCATCCATTTCATCTAGGTTGTTTAATTTATCAGCATATAGCTGTTGGTAATAATTTCTGATGATCGTTTCTATTACCTCGGTGTTAGTCGTGATCGCTCCCTTTTCATTCATGATTTTGTTAATTTGGGTCCTCTCTCTTTTCTTTTGGATTAGTTTGGCCAATGGTTTGTCAATATTATTGATTCTTTCAAAAAACTAGCTTCTAGTTTCATTGATGTGTTCTACGGTATCTCTAGTTTCTATCTCATTGATCTCTGCTCCAATCTTGATTATTTCCATTTTTGTGTGTGGGGTTGGCTTAATTTGTTGTTGATTCTCCAGTTCTTTAAGGTGTAAAGAGAGCTGATGTATTCTAGATTTTTCTATTTTCTTGAGGGAGGTGTGGATGGCTATGTATTTCCACTGTAGGACCACCTTTGCTATATCCCATAGGTTTGGGATGAAAGTGTCTTCATTCTCATTGGTTTTCATGAATTGTTTAAGTTCTTCTTTGATTTGCTGGTTGATCCAAACATTCTTAAGGTAGGGTGTTCTTTAACTTCCTAGTGTTTGATTCCTTCCAAAACTTTTTTTTTTTTTTTTTTTTTTTTGTAGTTGAGTTCCAGTTTTAAAACACTGTGGTCTGAGAATATGCAGGAATAATCTTAATCTTTTGGTATCAATTGAGCCCTGATTTGTAACCCAGTATGTGTCTATTCTGGAGAAAGTTCAGAAGAATGAGTATTCTGGTTTTTTAGAGTGGAATGTTCTGTGTTTATCTAAGAGGTCCATCTGGTCCTATGTGTCATTCAATGCTCTCAGATCTTTTTTTTTTTTTTTTTTTTAATTTTTATTTTTTTTTAAATTTTTTTTTTTTAAGATTTTATTTATTTATTTGACAGACAGAGATCACAGGTAGGCAGAGAGGCAGGCAGAGAGAGGAAGGGAAGCAGGCTCCCTGCTGAGCAGAGAGCCCGATGTGGGGCTTGATCCCAGGACCCTGGGATCATGACCCGAGCCGAAGGCAGAGGCTTTAACCCGCTGAGCCACCCAGGCGCCCCAATGCTCTCAGATCTTTATTGATTTTCTTTTTGGATGATCTGTCAATTTCTGAAAGTAGCTTGTTAAGATCCCCTACTATTAATGTATTCATATCAATATGACTCTTTATTTTGATTAATAGTTGTCTTATGTAGTTGGCTTCTCCTGTATTGGGGGCATAAATATTTACAATTGTAAGATCTTCTTGGTGGATAGACCCTTTAAGAATAATGCAATGTCCTTCTTTATCTCTGACTACAGTCTTTAGTTTAAAATCTAATTTATCTGATATGAGAATTACTACCCCACCTTTCTTTTGAGGCCCATTTTCATGAAAGATGCTTCTCTATCCCTTCACTTTCAGTCTGGATGTATTCTTAGGTTCCAAATTGGTCTTCTGTAGACAACATATGGACAAGTCCTGTCGTTTTATCTAATCTGCAACCCTGTGCCATTTCATGGGAGCATTTAGGCCATTCATGTTTAGAGTGACTATTGAAAGATACGTTTGTTTTTACTGATACCACCTTGCCTGTGAAGTCTTAGTTTCTATAGATTGTCTCTGTAAATTTCTGTTCTATGACACTCTTGGGTTCTTTCTTCTTTTATAGGACCCCCCCCCTTAATATTTCCTGTAGTGCCGGCTTGGTGGTCACATGCTCTTTTAAACCTTGCAGGTCTTGGAAGCTCTTTATCTCTCCATCCATTTTGAATGTCAGCCTTGTTGGATAAAGTATTCTTGGCTGCATGTTCTTCTCATTTAGTGCCCTGAATATGTCTTGCCAACCCTTTCTGGCTTGCCAGGTTTCTGTGGACAGGTCTGACGTTAATCTGAAAGACCTTCCTCTGTACCTAAGGAATCTATGCCCCCTAGCTGCTTTCAAAAACTCTTGTCTAAAATTATGATTCATCAGTCTCACAACCAAGTTTCTTGAGGTCTTTCTAGATTCGTTGATCTTGGGGGGTGATCTTTCTGCCTCTAGAACACAAACACTGGTTCCAGTCCCCAGATTGGGGAATTTTTTTTTTTTAAGATTTTATTTATTTATTTGACAGAGAGAGAAAGAGATCACAAGTAGGCAGAGAGGCAGGCAGAGAGAGGAGGAAGCAGGCTCACTGTTGAGCAGAGTCTTGCTTGGTTTGAATCCTCCTGCCACCTATCAAGGGGCCTATCAAGGGGCTGGGGTCTGTGGAAACCGGATTTTTTAGGCTTTTCTTCTCTGGAGATTTTTGTTGTTTGGCGTCTTTTTTGAGCTTTTTGGAGGTTTAGTGGAAAGCAAACTGTGCCCAGACCTCCATCTCAGAGAGAAGCCTCAGTCTGCTTCCCTCTGAGTGGTCCAGAACACACAGACTCCCCCTCTGCAAACAACTCTGAGCTGTGCAACCTCCTACAGTCAGTGCACATCCCCAGCCACCATCTCAGGGGTGGCCCAAAGTTCCTGCCTGTCCTGCACACTCCCCCCCACCCCCCAATCCCATGCCAAAACTGTGAGCGATCTTGGTCCAGGGAGCCCACTTCCAGTGGCTGCCTTTGCCTGGACTGCTGTCTGGGGTAGTTCCTTCAAGTCCAGTCTGGAAGTGTTCAGACTCTCTGCGGTTCCTAGAGACCACTGGCTAGCACCTGCAAGGAGCACTCTCAGGCATGGGTGAGGAGCATGGTTCAGGCCCCGGTTGCCAGTGAGCACAGAGTGCAAAAAGCTGTGGTTCTAGAGAGCACCCATGGGACTCCCTCACGTGTGCCAGCAGGAATGTGCCCTGGTACCCGCAGTGATGTAAGCCACATAACCCTGTGGCTCCAGGACAAGGAACTAGAGGCTCTACTGCTGCACTCTCTCTGGCACGGGTGTTCACCGAGGGTGGCCATCCTGGGTCTGTAGGTTTAGGCCCATGCCCATGACTGCCTGATTCCACCAGTTGCCTTTTAAGATCTTTTGCTCTTTTTCAGTGCTTTTAACTGGACTCCAAGACAATGCTGGTCCCCAATCACAGAGCACTTTCATATTGAGGTATTACTTTCCAATGGTTTGTTTCTGGTGGCTCCCTCCTTCTTCTGTTTATCCTCTGATATCAGTCCAATTGTTCCCAGTACATTTTACGTGTCCACTGGCATCTTCTGGTCCTCTAGAGATCCAGAAGTGTATAATCCTACAACTCAGGCTGGTTTCATGGGTGTTCGGAGTGTTCTGGTAGATAATTAGTTCACTTTAAGGGACTGGTTGAAACAGTGTCTCCGACTTCTCTGCCATATTGCCCCTCCTCTATTCCTGAAATTATTAAAGTGCCACCTTAAAATATATTTTTATAAATGGATATGATGTTTCTGTATTTTTTTAAATTTTTCTATAGTAATGTTATTCTTTAAGGAAAATGTTATGTTGTCTTTGGAGCACTGAACAGTGGGATGAATTCTCCAAAGAGATTATCTGGATCACTGGAGCTTTAAAATGCAGGCTAATCCCCTGCAAGGATTATTTGGTCTTTAGAGTTTTTGAAATGATTTGGAATAAAGGATTTAGTATAAATATTATGTGAATTTATGCTGATTCACAGTAATAATAATAGTACCTTAACTTTTATATAAAAATTAACTTTGGGTAAAACTTCCACATTATAGCCTTCAAATAAATAATTAGAGACAATTATACATGTGATTTTAGATATGTCTGAAGTTCATATGTCAGTTAAATGTTTCAATGGTATATAACAAAAGGATGAATAATTGTCTCCATTTGGAACAAAGAGCAACTTCTGTTGTTCTGGATATTAGAAGATCATTGCATATAACCCTCACTCTGGTCATAAGTAGAAAAGCTGAGGTGATTCCTATTAGCTCAATTTCCTCACAGAGATTAAGAACAATAATTATTGAATAAAGGCCTTGCACTGAGCTCCAACTGCTGCTTGCTGATTATGTAACTGGATCATTTGATCATTTAATGTCTTATGATATATATTTTTGATGTGCATATGAGGGATTAAAGAGTCTATTATGAATATTAAGGATGATAATCTATGTAAAATGACTAATACAATGCTTGCCACACATGCAGATATTGAAGCCAGTTTATGATTTGTTTCTCAGGCTGTTGCACATTATCTCACAGGCCAGACAACTAAGTTCTTGAAAGCTTTGATGAACATTATGCTAACAAAATTATGCAAATGTTTAAGTAAGAAAGGAAAAGCACTTATTTAAGTCCATATCTGTATTTTTCCAAGACATAAATTAAACTTATTATTCAAAAGTATACTTTTGGCCAAAATGTATTAAACTATATTTTCCATAAGAAATAATTTTATAACAGAGAACTGTGACAAACACACAGCTATGGAGAGAAAGTGTAAAATTATGAAAATTTGGTTACACATTTTTTTTTTTCAACAAGGAGAAACAAGACAATGACTCATAGCATGGAGGACATTAGGAGAAGGAAGGGGAAAATGAAGTGGGGTGGTAATCAGAGGGGGAGACAAACCATGAGAGACTGTGGACTCTGAGAAACAAGTTGAGGGTTTTAGAGGGGAGGGAGGTGGGTGGATGGGTTGGCTTGGTGATGGGTATTAAGGAGGGCACGTATTGCATGGAGTACTGGGTGTTTCCACAATGAATCTTGGAACACTACATCAAGAGCTAATGACATTCTATATGGTGACTAACATAACATAATAAAAAAAAGACACTTAAAATGCCTCTCGACTATGAAGTATGACAATCTGTTTCCTGCACCTCCCCCCTTGAAATCAATGTTAATAAATGTAGTTTAGAATACTATGGAAAACAATGCACACTGTCGATATCCATACTGACTGTGAGTTTTTAAAATCTTATAAAGTTATCCTTAATTCAGAACAATTCATGACACTTATGGATATTACACTTCATGTTAACATAAACTTCAGATGTATGCCATTTTAATTTATTTTTATTTTCTAATTATTGGTGTGTGAACAAAGCTACTATAGTAGCTGTTTTCAACTGATGATACATAAAACAATGTAATTTCCTTTTCCTTTACCACCTCTAACTGAATAGGGCAAAGGAAATAAAAACATATTCAGACAGTGAATAAATCATCTCAGAAATTTCTCTGAAGTCAGGTGGAATGAATCTGCCAAATGAACGAAAGTGAACCACAGCTGCTGCCCCAGAATTGATCTATTTAGTAGGATATATCTGTTTAATCTCTCATGATGGATCATGACACAAAAAGCATCTTGACATGAATTGAACTTGACATTTGTCAAATTAATTTCTCATTTTCTCTCCAGAAACAAGAAATGTTGCTAATTTGCAGCATATTCACAGCATATACCAACATTTATGTAATTACATAACATATGGCACATGATAAAATGGTCTATGGAATATTGTATTCAAAATGAACACTCATTCAAATAGAACTTAACTATTCAATTTTAGCTAAGTGCCTATGTGTTATTTCAGCAAAATACTTGGTTTTGAACATATTTGTTGTTGTTCTTATTCTTTATTTTTCTAACTCCTTGTCAGTGAAGCTGATTTGTTTAATTTTTATGAATTTTCATCTAAAATTCACATATTTTCATATTGAATTTAAATATAAGGGTAAATAATAAGAAATTATAGTAATAATTAAAAATACTATAGAGAAACTTTTTTTTTCCTTTTTACAAAGTAAAGCATATCTCTGCCTGGTGTATTTTTGTTGTTTTTGTTATTGTTGTTTGTTTAAGTAAGATAATATATTAAAATTATGATTTAAAAATAAGTTCTGAGCAATATTCAGATCAAAGTTTAGAAAGAATCAAATCTGGAAGCAGAGAAACCAAGAAGAAAGCTATTTGAAGAAGCCAGGGAAGACATAAAAGATGACAGTGTATTATATGACTGTATTGCAGTACACAGAAAAAAAAAATATATATATATATATGAGTAAGGAATTTTGGGGAAAAGATGATGAATTAAGTTTTATATATGATGGTTTTCAAATGCCTAGATTTGTATTTACTAAGCTAAAAATAAATTGTGCTAAACTGGTATAAATTCCAAAGAAAAAAAAAATATGAGCCTGATTTTAAGTCTCTAGTGCTTGACTTTAGTCACTGGTCATGGGTGAGGTCACTCTGGCAAAAAGAGTGTTACTCTCTTATACTGGGTGAATTCTTTCCTCAGATTTTTCATTAGTAGGTGAGCAGCTATTCAGAGCTTACACTTCAATTTACATAGATTAATAAGCATTCTGCAACACTGTATTATTGTGTATTTGATATGCTGATCTAATTAAACAAATAAACAACAACAAGAACAACAAAAAGCCAAAGACCTGCCATTCCAAAATAAATTGCTCCTAAGTGACTGACATACTTGAAAAAAAAAAGATACTTTAACTCCATGTACTTTATCTTGTGAGATTGTTTCTTAATAATGTACAATTTAGTTTGATTTAAAAAAAATATGTAAGGGGAAGGAATATTATCTGGCCATTTCAAAATATATCATCATCTCTGTCTCTGATAATATATAGGTAGATTGTATCAGACCAAGCTCTATAAAACACTTGTAAACAATAGGAGACATTTTAGAAAGCAACCATTGTTGGCATTTACAAGAAAAGAAAAAACAAAAACAACAACAAAAAACCCCATAAACTAGAGAAGTGTACCATGAAAGAAGAAAACTGAGGTTGAATATTTAATAATTCTTACTTGAGAGCACTCTCTATACCACAGATGTCAGAGAAGTAAGGTGGAAACTCAAACAAAATGTCCTGGGTTTCTTGCAATGGTAACAAGATATTGAAATTTGGGGTTGCCAGAGCAGCTGAAAGGTGAAGTTAAAAACTTAAGAAAGGAACTGTAGATGGAGAAGTTTTTAAATATTTATATAAACTTTCATTCTTGGCTGATATTATAAACTGTATTTATAGAGGAGAATCCAAGGAGTTAGTAAACTGAATGAAGATTCCGGCTGCTATCTATTGCTGGGGAAATCAAATTTACAGTTTTGGTCTAGACAAGCTATCTTCCTAGGAAAAAATCCACGCACTTCAGGGACAGATAAACAAATATATTGCTATTCACAATGTCCTAGCTAAGATTAAAAAAACAAAAAACAAAAAACAAAAAAACAAAAAAACAAGCTTTTTAAAAAAACAACAGAAAGGGCAAGATAACAATACAAAACAACCTAGAGATGACTGAGATGTTGGAATTACAGGGCAAGGATGTTAGAGTAATTACCAAATGTGTTTTCTGCTGCTTAAAGGTAAGTATAATCATAATGAGCAGATATCATGAGAAGAAAAACTAAAATTATAGATAGAAAGATAGATAGTTGGATAGTTGGACAGATACAATTCTAAACCTAAAACATAAAGTAACTAAAGAGATAAATGTATTAGATGGGTTGACCACCAGATTAGAGGTGGCAGATAACAGGGTTGGTGAATTTGAATATAAAGACTTTCTTCACTGAGATGCCTGGGTGGCTCAGTCAGTTAAGTGTCTGACTCTTGGTTTCATCTCAGGTCATCAACTCAGGGTTGTGAGATTGAACACTGTGTCAGACCCTGTGCTCAGCACAGTCTTACTGCAATTATCTCTCTCCCTCTGGCCATCAACCTGGTCTCTCTCTTTTTCTTTATCTCTCAAAATAAATAAAATTATACACACACACACACACACACACACACACGTATATATATATATATGACTTTCTTAAGAAAGATAATTGAAAACTATGAAAATAATTACAGTGACATATGAGACTATATAAAGCTATCTAACATTTATATAATAATAAGAGTCCCAGAAGGATAAGAGCAAGAGAATGGGACAAAAAATATCATAAAAAAATGGATACATATTTCCAAAAGTCTATTTAAACCATGTTAGCTTACAGGTTTAAGAGATTTAGCCCATTTCAAAGTGGAGTTAAACATACAAAAAGCATACCTAAGCTTATTATCGCCAAACTGTTGAAGACAAAACAAAGTAAAATGAATGAATGAGAAAGAATTAAAATCCCGCACAGTACCAGAAAGCAGAGGATGAAAAATAAAAAAAAGTCATTTACCTACAGGGAAATAACTGTATTAATGATACTGACTTTTAATCAGAATAAGGGGAACTAGAAGTCAAAAAACCGAAATAATTCAAAGTGCTAAACTGAAAGAATGACAGAGCAACCCTGTGTTCTATATCTTGAGAAATCGTATTCCAAAAATAAGGACAAAATAAAACATTTTCATATAACTCTTAACTGTAAAAATCATCTGTATATTGTAATATAAGCCAAAGGGAGAGTTTTAGGCTGAAGGAAGATAATACCATGGGAAACTTAGCTCTTCTGGGTGAAATGAAGAGCGATAATGGACATGGGAAATGTAAAATATCATTATGGTATTATACTTATTATATATATGTGAATATAATATATGTGACAACTACACAAAAGATGGGGCAGTAAACTGAATCATACCATTAACTGGTTCTTACATTTTATGTGAGGTAATAAAATATTAACTCAAAACAAACTTGATAGATTAATGATGCATATTATAATACTTAGATCAAGCACTAAAAATAAGCAAATTGGTATAGCTTAAAATTCAATAGAATAAAAGTGCAGTACTACTTAAAAAATTAAACTAGAAGAAAAAAGGAAAGAAAAACCTAGGAACAAAATAACAGGAAAAATGGAAAACAAACAAAATGGTAAACCTAAAGCCAACTATAACAATAATCATATTAACTTAAAAAGAACTACACTTTTCAAATAAAAATATAGAATGCATGTTGGAGAAAGTTGGCTTCTTTATTCTGTTTGGTGTACACTGTTATGTCAGTCTTATGACTGACCAAATATTTTATTTTGTTACTGTGCCATACCACGCCATGCTTGTTCAGTGAACGTTAACATTGGTAGCCAGAGTCTCTGTTTTAGTCCTTGTCTTTGAATTTTATGGCTTGTGAAAATTATTCACAGATTCATTGTCTTTATCAGTCTTTGACTGTCAGTTGTAATTAGAATTTTTTTTCATTTTCTGTGTTATATTTGTACAAAGATTTTAGTAGGAATTTGGAATTGATTACAATAGAGCCTATTCTACATATTCCATTTGACACAAATATTTCAGCCTATAGGGGAGCTTGGGTGGCTCAGTCAATTAAGTGTCTGCCTTCTGCTCAGATCAGGATCTCAGGGTCCTGGGATTGAGTCCCTCATAAGGGTCCTTGCTCAACAGGGAGTCTGTTTCTCCTTCTCCCTCTGCCTCTCCCACTGCTCATACTCACTCTCTCTCTCCTTCTCAAATAAATAAAATCTTAAAAAAACACACACAAATATTTCAGTTTATTGTGATTTTATTGTTTATAATTTATATAATTAGTATATATTCTTATTTTATTAAGACTAAATGATGATTTACCAAATACTTTCCTATATTTTCTTGAAATGCTTTTAAGGTATAATTTTCTTTAAATTTAGATTTCAAAACTCTGAATTTTGTATCAGTAAATTATGTAGCACAGAGATAGATACTGTTAATATTACTATTACTTTCCATTTATGTTATATATTTTAATTCACAATTGTATGAGGAGAGGATAACACAGTAATGGAAGATGGTTGGAAGAAAGGCAGGCAGGGGCAAGGGGCCCTCATTCTAAGAGGAAACTACCCTTAAAAGGAAAAAGATTCTATACCACGATGGAAGGAGACTTTCACCCTTTCCCATGTGAACAACTACCTGATAGGTAGATGAACACAAGGGTTAATCAGATTAAAACAGCCTGCCAATAAGCCCATAACAATCCCTAGACTTAGAAACACCCATGGCAACTCTTTCGGATCCCTTCCCTTTTTGTTAGCTGTGTACTATATCTCAATAAACTTTACTATTGCTTAATAAACTTTGCTTTGTTGTCCACCAATCTTCCTCTGGTCTACCTCTTTATTCTTCAAAGCAGAGTGACCAAGAACTGCAGGCTTTGAAGAAAAGAAATTTTGCAACAGAAGCACAAGTAAAGAATGATATATTTTCTAACAATACTAGAGAATAAGAATTTTAAGTGTATAAAAAGCATGTATCTTAAGTAAGGACAAATTACTCTATGAAATAGCTTAAAATCATTTTAGTTTCCTAAAAGATTTAACAGGATTAATCTGCTCTTCCACTAGGGAATTCCTCACATAGTAGAATTGGGGCTTTTGTTGAATACAGCTTATATCACAGCCCCTTTTCAAAAATGAGCTTTTGCGAGTATGTATTTTACTTCGACAAATACATCTCCAATCCCTTTCAAAATAATGATTGTTAGCCAGACTCTATCATTTTTCATTGAACAAGAGATTGAAATAACATAATCTAGATATTGCCAAAGTTGATAATGAACTGAAAGATTAACTAAATAACCATTCAACCTAGAGATTTTTTTTTTAGTATAATTGATATTCTGGAGATAATGTTTATCATATATTTGGTATATTTGGAGGACAATAAGAAGTTAAGAGGAGGAAAGTGAACATCAATTTGAATGCATTTCATTCATATAAACATTCGTAAAGGTGTTGTTTCATATTGCTATTATTTATAATACACTATTTTCTAAAGCACAGCAGTTTTGAAGATTTAAATTATCTAAGAACTAGCTAGTATTCATTCGATTATATTACGTTAATTCTTATAAAAATTTAGTTCTCAGTTTCTCTTTTAAAGCACACAGATGTTAAATGCCAAGTTGATTAAGGGAAAATCTAGAAAGCACCACATACAGCACTAGGTATATTTGGAATCTTTTTTTTTTTTCTTTTTTTCTTTAAGATGCCTGGAAAAGCCCAGAGATAGTCTATGGAATACTTAAGGTCTGATAAACAATCAAATCATTAAGTAGCTCAGCAACCAAATTGTGCTTATCCACCCTAAAAACTATACTTACTACACTCTCTTTTATCTCTTCACTCTGGAATGTGTTGATGATATGCCTTGATTTATTTGTTTCAACTTCAGTTCCAAATTTGCAAACCAGATATTGTTTCTATCCCAGTGTAATATTTTGTTTTGTTTTGTTTTTTTTTGTTTTTTTTTTTTTTATTTTATTTATTTGCCAGAGAGAGAATGCACAACGAGGAGGAGCAGCAGTCAGAGGGAGAAGCAGGCTCCCCTGCTGAGCAAGAAGCCTGATGTGGGACTCTGCCCCAGGACCCTAGGATCATGACCTGAGCTGAAGACTACAGCTTAACCCACTGAGACACCCAGGTGTTCCCCCAGTGTAATCATTTGAGAAGTGCTGTTGAAACACTTTTTTTTTTAGTTGTATGCCTTCTACACATGTGAATTTAATGAAAATAATAATACACTTATGTTTCAAAGGCATTGAAATTATGAAAACAAAATAAGTCATAAAAATAATTATATTATGTACTTCTAATTCTTAAAAGCCTTTAACTGATGTTCTTAGTATATCAGTGTTTTAGGTAATTTTTACAAAGTAATTTTTAATCACAACATTAACATTACATCCTTGTTTTGCCTCTCCTCTGTTTCTTAAAAACAATTGGTACATATTTTATTAGAAAGAACCTCAGAAAAATTTGCATTCAGATTTTAAATTGTATGAGATTGATCTCCATGGAGTTTTGTTTCCAGAATCCTTTTTGTTTTGCTTAGAATTTTACTATGGATGTTCCTTCTCTAAATTCAATTATAGGAAAATAATATAAAATAAGTTTATGATTTGTATATATATAACATGTTTATGCATATTTAAGGTTAAGTTTCCAGTGAAAGAAGCATAAATGCAAATACAGTTTTTTTTTCATTAGATATTCAGTTCTCAAAAACTGTGTAAATTGGATTGCAAAACTGACTATTGGAAAAAATGAATATTGATATGGAAAAAAATTTTTAACTCCTTCCTCACACCATATTCAAAAATCAACTCAGAAAAATCTAAATGTAGAAGCTAAAGGCTTAAAACTGTTTGAAGAAAACATAGTTATAAATCTTTCTGAACTTGAATGAGGCAATGGTTTCTTGGATATGAACACAAAAGCAGCAGCATCAAAAGAAAAAAAAAGATAAACTAGTCCTCATCAAAATTAAATATGAATCAACTGACACTATTTTAGTCAAATTTGATCTACTATAACAAATTTCCATAGACTGGGTGGTTTAAACAACAAACATTTCTCCTAGTTCTGAAGGCTAGAATTCTGAAATCAGGTTGCTGGCATGGATCAATTCTTGGTGAATGCTCCCCTCCTAGTTTACAGAGGAACTTCTTATGACTCACATGATAGAAAGAGAATGAGATATTTCTTTGAATTTTTCTTAGAAAGGCATTGATCTTATTCATGAAGGCTCTACTCTCTTGACCTAATTACTTCCCAAAGGCCCCACTACCAAACACCATCATGTTGGAATTGAATTCAACATATGAATTTTAGGAGAACACAAATATTCAGTTCATAACAGACACTAACAATCAAATGAAGATGCAACCACAATATGAGAAAAAATTTTGCAAAATTCGTATCTGATAAGGGGCCATCAGAATATATTCAAAGTATATAAAGAACTCTTGCAATTAATGTAAATGTATGATTCAATTAAAACAATGAAAAAGAATTTGAATATTGTTTCTAAAAGAGATGTAAAAGTGGTCAATAAGCAGAAGAAAAATGTTCAACATCATTAGTCATTAAGGAAATTCAAATTAAAACACTTTATGAGTTAGATATAGGCAAGTGTACAATAACAAGTGCTCACTAGGATGTAGAGAATTTTGAACTCTCATACATTACTGGTAGAAAAGTAAAATGGTATAGCTGCTTTGGAAAATAGTTTGACAGCTCCTCAAAAGGTTAAACATAAGTTACCTAATAACCATCAAATTCTTTTCTAGGAATGTACTCAAGAAAATTGGAAAAAAAAAAAATATATATATATCTCCTTATGCATGGATGTCCAGAGTAGCATTATTAATAAAGCTAAAAGTAGCTATAATTCAAATATCTATTAACAAGTGCATAGGTCAATGAACAGTGGATATGCATCCAATGTAATATTATCAATAAAAAGGAATAAAGTACCAATATATGCTACAATATGTACAAACTTTGAAAACCTTATGCTAAGTGAAAGAAACCAGACACAAAAGGACACACAAAATTTTATTTGTATGAAATATACAGAATAGATAATTTTTTTTTTTAAAGATTTTATTTATTTATTTGACAGAGAGAAATCACAAGTAGGCAGAGAGGCAGGCAGAGAGAGAGGAGGAAGCAGGCTCCCTGCTGAGCAGAAAGCCCGATGCGGGGCTCGAACCCAGGACCTGGGATCATGACCTGAGCCGAAGGCAGCGGCTTAACCCACTGAGCCACCCAGGCGCCCCCAGAATAGATAAATTTTTTTAAAGTACAGAAGTGGTAGCCAGGAACTGAGAGATAGGAAATAAAGAATGGCTGCTAGCGGGTGTGAGATTTCTTTTGGAAGTGGTGTCAATGTTCTAAAATTAGACAGTGAAGATAGTTGCAAAGCTCTGAGAGTATACTAAAAAAACAAACAAACAAAAAAAAACCACTAAGTCGTACATGCAAAAAGAGCTAATTTTATGGTATGTATATTGTATTTCAATAGGATAAGAGGAAAAATTGATTTGTGATTCAAATAGTCTAATCTCTTATAAAATATAAGAAACTTTTTTTAGTTAAATAATAATTAAATAGTAGATTTTTGTAAATGCTTATTTTAAAAAATAGTAATATAAAGCAGGGCATCATGTATTAATTTTTCCTAATTATATTTCAAAAATTACCTTTCATGAGATACAAACTTGATATGTAAGTTACTTAAATTTCAAATTTATTCATTTAGTTGAAAAAAATTACACAAAAAATAAATTTAAAAAATTTACTTAATAAAATGTGAGGTACTATGGTAGAAAGGAGTTAAAATACTCACAAAATAAGCATGGAACTTCCCCTGAGAAATGTCACAGATTAATGTGAAAGACTGGCAAAAAGATGAAAAGAATATATGATCAGTGCTAAGAGGGGGAAAAACACTGTAATGTGAAATAGAAAGGAGTACCTGTATAAAGTATCACAAACTGGGTCACTCAAAACAACAGACATTTTTCTGTTACAGTTCCGCAGGCTAGGACTATGAAATCAGTTGTTGGCATAGCCATGCTTCCTCGGAAGCCTCTGGATGTTTCCTTGCAAGATTTCCTTGTCTTGTGGCAGCATGCTTCCAATCTCTGCATCCATCTTCACAAAAGTGACTGTCTTCTCCCTGTATCTCTGTCTCTTCACATTATGTTCTCTTCAAAGAACACAAGTCATAGTGGATTTGTAGACTACCCTACTCTAGTATGATTGCATCTTAGCTGATTACATCTTCAATGACTTTGTTTCCAAAGGTACTAGGAGTTAGGATACAACTTCAACATAAATTTTTGTGAGGGACACAATTCAATCCATGATAAGACTTAATCTGGATTCCACCCCCTTTCCCCCTCCCCCAGGGAGGAAGTCTTATATCTCAGGATCTCAGGTGTTCTACCACTAGCAGGATGTTCTGGGAGAAGAAACACCTACAATCCCTTGTTCCCTAGGGCCCTTGTCTCAGACTCTGCTATAAGCAGTCTGCCTCACCTCACTTAGCAAACAAATCCCCACCCTGATCAATGCCCTCTATCACACTCAGGTCACCATTACCGCAGTGCCACACCCCAGGTTCCAGTCAGGTGTGGGAAACAGGTTCTGGCCCAAAGTCTGTGCAGGGCAGGAATGCCAAAAGCTAGCCTAAAAAGTGAATTGTGCAAGTATACGCTGCAAATCTCTAGCCTTTCGGGCAACCAAAGGCTGGGGACAAGGAGGAGATTCTGGAGCAGAACCTCAAGACTAATTTCTGCCAAAGTCCAAGGCTGCAGCAGCCAGAAGCCACAGTTCCATTGTCTTCAGGGCAGTTCCTCCAGGCAGCCATGAGGTGTCTCAAATTCATCTCAGGAGATTATCAGTGCCCAGCGTTCCTTGAGACTTTTTCCTGAAGAAGCCTCGGGGCATGATTTTATTCTCTCTCTCTCTCTCTCTCTGTCTCCCTTTCTGTCTTTATCTATCTCTGTCTGTATCTCTATTTGTTTTGTTTTGTTTTTAACACAACTGTGGCAAGGTAAACTCCCTTTGTCCCTTTTGAACCAACAAACTCTTGGGATTCCCTTTGTTGCCCCTCCTCCTGCCTTGTAGGCCCTCCTGCCCTGATACCACTGTACAGGCCCAGATGTATCAGGGCCGAGGGCCTAGAAAGTGTTCATGATTGGCAGTACTGAGTAGGGAAGAACAGAAGTGAAAATCCAAGATTAAGTTCAGCTACACAGAAGGGCCATTTTTTAAAAAAATAGATTTTGTTTAGAGAAGGATAAATACAAAAGAGTTCTAACACGGAGCTCGGACTACCTGCAGAGAGCATTTTGGTTTGGGATGGTAACATGCATTTTTGTAATTACTGTGGAGTATACAAAGCTCTTTCACCTTCACTTCACCGAATAACTCCTTGGGTTTGTGGTTACTGCATTCATTTTGCAGAGGAGGGAACGGACCAAAAGGGATAAGTTGAATTTGTCTCAAGTCACAACTCCAAATTGAAGACAGAAAGCTCAATGTGCATAATTTTGTATTATATATATCAATTTATTAGGATATTGATAAACTAAATTTCTTTTTTTTTTAATATTTTATATTTATTTGACACAGAGAGATAGAGAGAGAGGACAAGCAGGAAGAGCTGCAGGCAGAAGGAGAGGGAGAAGCAGGCTCTTCACTTAGCAGGGAGCTCAATGTGGGGCTCTATCTCAAGACCCTAGGATCATGACCTGAGCACCCAGGCACCCCTCAACTAAATTTCTTTAGTCTCTATACAGTAATGCTGTAGAGAAAGCAGCAATAATAATGGTTCCAACTCTGAAAGCCAATAGCAGTAGAGTTTCTTGTTCCTTCTTCTCACCTTGGGATGAAGCTGATTCCATTCAGCCAACACTATTGCTGGTGTCCTCAATCACATCAGTGATGAAGAGAGGTCCAACTAACATAGGACGTCTATTCAAATACAAGCTATTTCTTATTTGGGTTCTTGTTTTTCAGTAGGTATATTCATAATTTATAATTGGAAATTAAATTTCAGAAAGTTTCTATATCTACCGATATATTAAAGAGATGAATTAATAACATACTTCAAACTTAACAATATGGTCTGGCAACTGGATTCATTAAAAATAGGGTTTTGATTTTGAATAGGTGATTTTAATCTCACTTTCAGTAGTAAATGTCACTTAGTATTCATAAATCTATTTTGATATTAACAATGTGTGATAAATGTTTAAGATTAATGCTTACCTTAACTCTACAATGAATATGTTATTTCATATTATTAAAGAGATTAAATCAAATTTTGTAATACTCTTTTTATTAATGTAAATTTAATGATAATGGAAAGTTTCATGAAGATAATTATTAACTTTCAGATTAATATGTAAAAAATATTTTTAATGAGATATTCCCAAGAAAAAATTAAAGGTATGTAATTTTTTTCTACATGACAGTGAGTTAAGAGGTAAATATAACACCTGTAATGTTTAAGAAATTTGAGAACAGATAGGAGACAGTAATATATTTACTCTGAATTCTAAAATACTACCTATGACAAAATACTACCTCTGATAAAATAGTAGATCTTAAATCTGTTTTCCTAGTTCCTTTAGAAATGTTAACGATGCTCCTACATAAACAAACACACAAGCATACACAAAAATATTCACAAGTCTTGACAAGGAAATACTTGTAAACCATGAAAATAAAAACATATAAAGTTATAAAATTGTTTATTTATCAATATAGTAGTATTTCTACAACTCAGATGTTATCTAGGCCTGGAAGAATGTTGCGATTAGAAAAAGGGAGAAAGGGACGAAGAGAAATGAGAAAGCCTGCTTGAAGGGAAATTGAGTATTTTCCCAAAAGCAATAAAATTTGCTTGTTAAAAAAATGGCTGTTTCTTAGGGATAGGTAAAAGTGGTTCAAGTTTTACACGTAGTAGAAATTAGTTTGTGAATGTTTTAAAATTATATGTCTATTTATCTTGAATAGGTGATACATGTACATGTTACAAATAGCAAAAGTTTCTGAAAGGCAGATAGGGGAGAAAAGACTATCAAACTTCTCTTTTCCTACCCAGTCAGAGGTAACTACTGTTATCTGTTTCTTTGGAGTTAACCTAAAAGCAGTTTTTAACTAACTTTCTCATTTGTGTGCTCTAAATGCAAACATTTAAAGAAGTTGATGGCTTACCTGAGGTCACATCACAAATTTGTTACAAATTGGGACACTGTTAAAACATGCTCCCCCATGGTGCCACAGATCTACGAATTTGATCTGCCCTCCTTCTACAAAATGATGCAATGGGAATAACAACATGAAATACGATCTTTTTTGTTGGCTAAACAGGCTGGCATGCCTCTCACCCAGCGTCATTCTGAGCTCATACATCCCTACTTTTTTGTTTCAGCTGTTAAGGGGCATATTCTTTTGCTCTTTATAAAATGTGATCTCTCTTGACTTATATTTTACTCCTAAGAGAATAATTTTTTTTTCCATTTCACTTGGCCACTCGATTAGCTTTCAAATTATGAAGTCCTTTATCAAAGAGGCTTTCTCTGGACTTAACACAAGAGCTTATTCACCCTCTCCACCCTATGTCCACCTCCACCCCCCCAACAATATAGGACCATAGCATTCCACAGCATCATCCTTTCAATTATTTGTTTGGTGTTAAGCTTCTCCACTAGCCCCAAAGCTCCATGAGTGAAGTGGCTTTATGTTTGTACACTGTGGTACACTCTACCCATCCTAATGCCCTGACAAAGAAGAGAATTCCAAAATATATGTGTTAAATAAATAAAACTAGCTAACAGGTATTACTACATACCAGACACTATTCTACATAAATGATAGATAGATGATAAATAGATAGATAGACAGATAATAGATTTCAAAGGTATATCTTTATGACAACAATCTATGATGTAAATGCTACTATGATCCCCACTTACAGATGAAGAAACTAAGGAAGAGCAATATTAAGTAACTTGTCCAAGGTCACACACCTAATAAATGAGAGAGCTGAAATGCAAACAAGGTGATCTGACTTCAAGGCCTGTGCTTTCAGCCAATGTAAACTGCATATATTTTCAGTGGTTGCATTACCATTATAGGGATGTCAGGTGGGGAGTCCGTAGCAAGACAAGGACTCTGAATGACTTCAGATTAAAAGAAAAAAAAATCCTTTAAAGTATAAAATACATTTTTAATTAATATAACACACAAAGTCATAATTGTCACAGAAATTGTAAATAAAAGTTTTTAGTTTTATTTTATAATGTATATGGGTTTCCCCTATTTTGCTCTAGAACTGAATTCAGAAAGAGACTCCTTTGTATTCAGGCAAAGGAATACTATATTGTTTGCTTTTTGGTGTTTTTCACTAGCATGAAACATTTATTTTAAACATCTTATTTGAGGTGCCAAGGCAAGCCACATGATAAATCAGCTTTGAGCATCTTCTGGGACTTAATAAACCTTACTCTTTATTCTTCTCCTTCAGTTTTAAGCTGGTGGTAGCTCAACATGGTGTTCTTTAAAAAATGGAATCATACTAAGATAACATCTGTTCAAGTCAGTTTCTCTTAGTTTTGAAGTTATTAAAGATAAAATATTTGAATATGAATTAAACTTGTAATATTGCTTTAACAGCAATATGCAGTTTTCTTCATATTAAAGTTCTCATCTCCATTTAACCTTTAAAGTTACTTAAATATTTACCAATTCAAAAATGTTTACCTCTCTCTTTCCTTCTCTCTCCCTCTCTTTATATATAATCTCTCTCTTTATGTGTGTGTGTATATATATATATACACATATATATATATACTCTCTATATATAGATCTAGAAACTCTCTCTATATAAATATATATAAGTTCTCTTTATGTATATATAAACTCTATTTATATATAAACTCTCTGTCTCTATGTATATATATATAAACTCTCTCTCTCTCTCTCTCTCTCTCTCTCTCTCTATATATATATATATATATATATAAAATTGTGGAAAACCAATAGGTCTGTGGCCAACTTAATTACTTATTTAATACATATTTGTACTTCAAAAGGGTATCACTTTATTTTCCCCATGTCTTTTTTACATTGTATATAACTTAGTATACGTTTTATATAATAATTATTTTATAAAGCAAAACTTGTAAATAGATTCCATGGAATTCTAGTAAACTACTTTTAAACAAAGTGATTTGCTTATAATTTCTCCAAAATGAGAAGTAAATACTTGCAGTAGGGTAGAAATATTCCTATTTCATTTTGACACTTATGCTAATATTGTGACATTTGGGTCAGTATGAATTTTTATTGCATCCATTCGTCATGAAGCAGAGACATCCGTTTCTCCACCAAAATTATTTCTTCCCTTCACTCATATAACTAGAAGTACCAGTCACATGGTTATTATATTTTAGAATCTCCCCTTCAGTTATGTGAAACTGTTAAAGAAAAATTATTCCAAAATTTATTGAAATAGTTAAGGAAGACATTATTCAAGTCTACTGCAGTAAGAACATTACAGTAGGGAAGAAATATCAAACTCAACTCCAAATATGAGGACAAGTGGGGATTTATAACCAAAAGACAGGATGAGAGAGTCAGTAGAGGGAAAGTTACTGAGAAGACATCAAAGGAAGGAAGATTATTGCTAAACTGACCTAACAGGATTCTTGGTAAAGACAGGCCAAGAACTTTGATATCAAAAGTGGGGGATTAAAAAAAAAAAAAAAGGAGGGGATGAAAAACCTGATTGGATATCAAAGGTGATTAGTTATGGGGGCCATGTTTCCTCACTAAACTGACTTAGCAAGATTTTTGCAAAGACTGGCTTGAAGACTAGACAGAGGCCAAGAGCAAGGCTTAGACTGAGAAAGAGATTCGAGGAACTTGACTAAAGTTTGATTAAGGAGAGAGTTCTTAATAAATCCAAGTGGCCATGTTATCTCCAGTGGAAGACAAACAAAAGTGGTATGTAGAACTTCCAGGAGCAGAAACTTAGGAATAAGCCATGACTTCTGTGAGGCCTCCTTCTTCTGTCCTTAAGCTGTGGTACAGTTGTGAATGTGACCTAGCTTCAATAATGCAGATAATGATATTGCTTTATGAGCTGACCATAAAACAATAAACAAATAAAACAAACCATGAAAAAGGAGAAAACAAGGGGATACTATCTTTCTGAATGCTAACACAGAACAGACACATTCTATATCAGAAAAGTAAAATTCCATTTTATTGAGTTAGTGTATTTTGGGTCTTTTAGTTAGAGCAGATGAACATGTTGGAATGGAAACTGCCCATCAATAATATAAAATATGTTCTACTGGCATAGTTATTTAAGAGCAGGAAAAAAAAAGAAGCAGAAATTGCAAGTGGAAAAACTTACTTACAGGAACTAAGAAGGTAATTCAACCACTCCAACTCTGAGGGAGACGCAAGACACACAAGGATGGTATTTAGTAAACTTTTACACACAAGCAAAAACCATAATGCAGCAATTTGCAAATAGAGATGAAAGAGGATAGAATCTAGAGATCAAAGGACTCAAAGATTTGGAAAGTCCAACTCACCAGGATCCAAAAAAAGGGAGATAAAGATGATGTCTCACTCACCTTTTTCCAATCACATTATTTCAGAAGTCCTCAAGCTAAGGTCTTTAATATGACAAAGGAAGAAAAGTACAGCATTTATTTCCTGTGTTACAAGCCACTCCAAAACCTAGAAGCTTAAAATAACAATGATTTATTATTACTCATGATTCTCTGGGTTGTCTGGGATTATCTGAGCTATTCTTTTCTTCAATGGAAAGAGAAATCACTCATATTGCTGCAAAAAGCTGGCTGAAACTAGAATATCCAAAAAGGCCACTTCCTCCCTTCCCCCCACCCAGGATCTTTATCCATATGGCCTCTCATCATTGAAAAGTCTAGTCCGAGTCTCCTTTCTTCATCAAAACTGTATTCTAAAAACATACATGCCAAAAAATCAAGTCCAATGTGTATGTGTGCGTTTGCCAAGCCTCCATAATACACTTGCTAATGCCTCATTGGCCAAAGAATGTCATGTGGTCAGGATCAGGGTCGGTGTGGGAAGACCACACAAAGGTGTCAGAAGTAGTAGGAAAAGGCATAAGGTAAATGCAAAAATGATTCATATAAAAGAACATGGAGAGTAGTCACTGATACATGGAACAGCTGGAAGCAAACTTTCTATAAGCCTACAGAGTTGCTGAGAAAAATCTGTTTCCAAAGAAAACATGAGTTTCTGTAGAAAAAGCCAAAAATAACTATTAGATTACCAAATTTTTATTAACAGGAAACAGTATGCAAAAGTTTATATGTCCCCTAGTAATTTATACCATACAGTTCTGCTTCAGTTATATCTAAGGAGTAAATGGTAAATGAGAACATCCCAAAGGACAAGCCATGGTGATAGGATTTCCTTCTTTCCTTCTTTCTTCCCTTCTTGCCTCCCTCCCTCCTTCCCTTCTTCCTACCTTCCCTTTCTCCTTCTTTCTTTTCTTCCTTCCTTCCTTCTCTCCTTCCTTCTTTCCCTCCTGCCTTCATCCTTTCCTTCCTTCCTTCTCTCACCCCTTCCTTCCTTTCCTTATTTAAGAAAGGTAGAGTTTTTCTTTAGAAAAATTAAATCATAAACTTAATGAATAAATTCCAGAAATAATGTATTTTTAGCATCCATGAAAAGCTATGACAAGGAAAATCTGAATAGGGATCTTAGTGTGTCAGAAATTTTAGTAACTGCACATATATATAAATATATAATATATATTATATACATTAAATATGTATTTTAATATATATATTAAATCTCTGATTCTGTGTTTTCATCTTAGAGATTAACAGAATTATTGAGGGAACTAGAGGATATTATCAATTTTTTTTTAGGGTACACAGAAAAAACTGATTATATATCATGAGGCTCACTATGAAGGAAAAATAATTGAGCATTGTTATATTATCATCTCTTCAAATCATTAGATTCTGATGTAAAAATGTTTAAGTAATATGAGTTTTAGTCCTTTAATGCATTCACTTTAGAATCTTTAATTTGTAGGAAAAAAAACCTGTGAACAATGTGTTTAAATCAAATGCATTGGAATTGATACTTTAAATGAAAATTTAAATTTCATTAATTTACATGAAATTACTGAATTTCCTACAGAAGTATATTCTTTAAGCTTATAATTTATGAAACCGTGAAAGCTTATTCTGAAGATGATTCTGTTTTAAAATGTTTTAATGTTGCTCTCAGAAAAAATGGGGAAATGAGATAGTTTTCTCATTTTTATGAAGAATTACATCTTCACTGGAGTAAGTTTTAATTACAGAATAAAATTTGATTTGTTTTTATTTATAACATTAGATCACTAAATTTGTTTAAAAATTGTGTTGTCAAGTGAACCTAAGATATTTCCATCACTGTTTTTAATAAAAATAAATTAATTTGCATTTTTACGTCAGGCTCAAATTATGCATTTATTATAAAACCAATGACCTACAAAGGAATTCTACCAGAGTATCTTTCCAGAAACTTTCATTACACTTATATATTTTAAATGATTAAAACTTATATTCGAAGGTGACAACAGAAGGGAAGAATTCCCTTATGCAACCAATATCTTCATTTTCATAAAGACTTATTTATTTTAGATAGAATCTTCATGTGTACATAGTTTATGACAAAACAATTGAATTATATTATATGTGTATGAAACAATCTCCATGAAGAAGTTGAGAGGGAAAGTTGTAATATTGATATTACTATGTTAGTAATGTAAGACTAAGGCAAAAGAAACTGGATGAGCACATTCCTTAGTTTATAAAGTTGTTTCCCATGGGGGTAATAATGCCAGGATTCTGATACTGCTGCATACACACACACACACACACACACATGAACAATGAAGCTAATGAGTGGCAGATGATTAGAGTTAGGTTTCTCAATGTTGGAATGTGGAATTACAGATAAGCAAGAGGAGGATTCTAGAATGATCTATCTGGTAATAGAGTTTGAGACATCATTGTGATCTCATGTTTAGCTTAATGTGTGTGTGTGCATGTGCAGCTATATACAGAAGTACTTATGGATGTCTGTACATAACAGTTTAATACATATGCATGTTTTTCTTTGTTCCATGGGTTTTGACAAAGAAATATTAACATGTATCCATAAGTATTTATCATACAGAATTGTTTTGCTTCTCCCCCAAATTCCCTGTGCTTCATCCAGTAAACCCTCCCCCAAATCCTCCAAACTTCAAGCAACTAATCTTTTTATCATCACTATAGTTTCAACTTTTCTTGAATGTCATATAGCTGATTCATAGAGAAAGCTGCCTTTTCAGACTGCGTTCTTTCACTAAGCATATACATTTGTGTCTTTCACGACATTTTGGTGCTTGATGACTCATTTTGTTGTATTGCCAAATACTATTACATTTTCTGTATATATCACAGTTTATTCATTCATTCAGCCATTGGAGGACATTTTTGGCCGCATCTATTTTGGGGCCATATGAATATATATGTTATAAAAATTCACATGCAGGTTTTTGTGTGGACATAGGTTTTCAAATCAGTGAAATCGATATTTTAGATCATGATTGCTTGATGATAAGCTATAACTATGTTTACCTTTACTAGGAACTAGTACTGTTCCAAAGTGGCTATACCATTTTGCATTCTAATAAAAAATGAATGATTGTTTCTGATGCTGTGTATCTTTACCAGAAGTTGTTACTGTCAGATTTTTTTTTTTTTTTAGTTCTAGCTATTCTACTACATGTATAGTGATATTCATTGTTATTTTAAATTGCAATCCTTTAATGATAGATTATGTGAAACATTATTTCATGTTTATTTCCATCTCTATATCCTCTTTTGTGAGACATCTGTTCAGATCTTTTGCCAATTTTTTTAATTAGGCTGTGTGTTTTCCTGTTGTTAAGCTTTAAGGGTCTTCTGTATATTTTGAATTTAAGTCCTTTATTCGATAAGTGTTTTGTAAATATTTCCTCCCAGTCTGTGAATTGGGTTTTCATTTTCCAGCAGTATTTTTGTGTAACAAAAGTTTTTAATTTAAATCAAGCCCCATTTCATTTTTTCTTTCTTTTATCAATGATGCTTTTGATGTTGTATGTAATAACTCAAGGCAAAACCAGAGGTGAACTAGATTTTTGTAAGTTTTCCTCTAGAAAATTTATAATTTAGGGTTTTGCATGTGGTCCATGGTCCATTTTGAATTATTATTTTTTTTTTGTATGGTGTAAGGCCTGTCTCTAGGGTTTTATTTTGTTTCTCTTTTGTGTATGCATACTGACACCCACATTTTCCACCACTGTTTTTTAAAAAGTCTATTCCTCCTCAATTGAGTTATCTTCCCTCATTTTTCAAAGATCAGTTGAGTGTATTTGTTTAGGTCTCTTTCTAGGCTCTCTATTGTTTTCCATTGATCTTCATGTCTGTTATTTTACATGCATTGGATCTATTGAACAAATTGGGAAGAATTGACATCTTCGAAATACTGAGTCTTTTTTGTCCATGACCACAAAATAACTCTCCATTCACTTATATTTTCTGTAATTTATTTCCTCAGGATTTTATAGTTTTCCTCATATAGATCCTATACATATTTTGCTAGAATATTATTTACAAATTTTATTTTTGGTGCTAATGTACATGTTTTGTTTTGTTTTGTTTTGTTTTATTTATAAACATATAACACATTTTTATCCCCAGGGGTACAGGTCTGTGAATTGCCAGGTTTACATACTTCACAGCACTCACCAAAGCACATACCCTCCCCAATGTCCATAATCCCACCCCCCCTCTCCCAACCCCCCTCCCCCCATCAACCCTCAGTTTATTTTGTGAGATTGAGTCACTTATGGTTTGTCTCCCTCCCAATCCCATCTTGTTTCATTTACTCTTCTTAGCGAAATAAGTCAATAGGAGAAAGACAACTATCATATGATCTCCCTGATATGAGGGAGAGGAGATGCAACAGGGGGGGTTAAGGGGGTAGGAGAAGAGTAAATGATACATGTTTTTTTTTAAAGATTTTATTTATTTATTTGATAGACAGAGATCACAAGTAGGCAGAGAGGCAGGCAGAGAGAGAGAGAGATGAGGAAGTCGGCTCCCTGCTGAACAGAGCCCGATGCGGGGCTGGATCCCAGGATCCTGGGATCATGACTTGAGCTGAAGGCAGATGCTTTAACCCACTGAGCCACCCAGGTGCCCCTGTAAGTGATATTTTTTTATCTTTTATTTTTAAATTACTATTGTTTATTGATGGTCTATAGGCAAACAATTTACATATGTATAATTTATATGTATATAGTGTATATAACTATTACATATAATTATATATATAACAATTTACACATATACATTTTATATCCTGAGACCTAGCTATACTCATCTAATAATTCAGGGAGTTCTATTGTTGGACCTTTAGGGGGTTTTCTACAAATATAATAATATCATCTTCAAACAGTGACAATTTTATTCCTCCTTTCCAATCTGAATAATTTACATTTACTTTTCTTAATGTTGGTTTGGAGTTCTGAGTCAACATTTTACCTAGTCTTGGAGAGAAATCATCTAGTTTTTTCATCATTTTTTTTATAGATGTTCTTTAACAAGTTGAGGATATTCCAAACTATTTTTAGTTTCTGATAATTTTTGTCGTGAATGCATGTTGTATTTTACCAAATTATTTTCTGCATCAATTGATATGATCATATTATTTTTCTACTTTTCAATGCTTATGCAGTGTGATTTTAGAATGTTATATCAGTCTTGTTTGCCTGCAATAAACTCCACTTTTTTATTGTGAATAGCTATTTTTATGCATTGTTTGTTCAATTTGTTAATATTTTGTTGACATTTTTCCACCTCTGATTATGAGAAATATTCATCTATAGGTTTCCTTACTTATATTATCTTTGTATATTATTGGTATTAGGGTAATGCTTGACTTAAAGAATGAGTTTAAAACTGTTTCCTTATCCTTTATTTTCTGAAAGAGATTGTGGAAAACAATAAAATTTCTTCATTCAACATTTTTGGTAGAATTCAGTAGTGAGACCATTTGGACCTTTTAAACTCTTTTTTGAAAGGTGGTTAATTATAAATTCAAATTCTTTAACAGATACAGGCTTTTTCAGATAATTTATTTCTCCTTGGATTCAATTTTGTAGTTTATGCCTTCGAAGATATGAGATTGTTTCATCTATTATCAAATTTGTGGGCATAGAGCTTTTCACAGTATTCCTTTATTATCCTTTTAATGTTCACGGGCTTAGGAATGATGACTCCTCTTTCATTGCTGATGTTAGTGATTTGTATCTTCTCTTCTTTTAATTGGTTAACCTGGCAAGAGGTTTATCATTTTTTTGACCTTTCTGAATAATCCACTTTTGGTTTTATGACTTTATTGTTTTCCTGTATTCAATTTCTTTGATTTCTATTCTAATTTTTCTTTATTTTCTTCTGTTTGCTTTATACTTATAATATCCTTTTTCTCTGTTTTCTTCAGGTGATCCTTTTTAGATTGTTCTTAGTTTTGTTTTTTTTTTAAGATTTTATTTATTTATTTGACAGAGAGTGATCACAACTAGGCAGAGAGGCAGGCAGAGAGACAGAGGGGGAAGCAGGCTCCCCGCTGAGCAGAGAGCATGATGAGAGGTTTGATCCCAGGACCCTGGGATCATGACCTGAGATGAAGGCAGAGGCTTTAACCCACTGAGCCACCCAGGTGCCCTGCTCATTCTTAGTTTCTAATACATGCATTTTACTCTATAAATTTCCCTCTAAGCACTGATTTGGCTGCATCCCACACTTTTGGATTCATTACATTTCATTTTCTTTCTTTCTTTCGTTTTTTTTTTTTTAAATTTATCTATTTATTTGTCAGAGAGAGGGCACAAGCAGGGAGAGTGTCAGGCAGAGCAGGCAGAGCAGGCAGAGCAGACAGAGGGAGAAGGAAGCTTCCTGGTGAGCAAGGATCCTGTTACGGACTTGATCCCAGTTACCCTGGGATCATGACCTGAGCCGAAAGGAGACATATGCTTAACTGACTGAGCCCCCCAGGTGTCTCTGCATTTTTTTTTTTCAATTAATACAGATTTTTAAAAAAAATTTCTCTTGATCTTTCTTTTTTGAACTATAGGTTATTTAGAAATGTGTTGCTTTCTATTTTTAGGTGGCTTTTTTTGTTTGTTGTTTGTTTTGTTTTTTTCTTCTTTTTTCTTTTTTTTTTTCTTTTTTCTTTCTTTCTTTTTTTTTTTTTTTTAACTATTTGTTGTATGTAATCTAGTCTAATTCCATTATGGTCTGGAAGGATGTTTTGTATAATTTCTATTGTTTAACATATGTTAGGGAGTGTCTTATAGCCCAAAAGGTGGCCTATCTTAGAGAATTTTTATAGGGACTTGGAAAGGATGTGTATGTATTTTCCTGTTGCTGGATAGGATATTCCATTTTCTCTAAGTGTCAATTAGATCAAGTTTATTGATGATGTTCCTTAAAACAACTCTATCTTTCTTAATTTTCTTTTTGTTTGATTTATCAGTCACTGAAAGAGGAATGTTAATTTCTGTAGCTATACTAGAATACTTAACCACCATTTCATTTCTACCTAGTTCTGCCTCAGAACTCCCTTGTTATGTGCATGTAGGATTTTTATGTCTTCTTGGAGAATTGATCCATTCATTATCATGCAGTATCCCTCTATATCCAAGATAATTTTGCTTGTTCTGAATCCCATTTTTTTTATGAATTTAATAGACTACTCTAGTTGTTTTGTTTATTATTGTTATGATTAGTATTGTGTATCTTTATCCATATCTTTAGTTTTGAACCATTTAGTCTTTATATTTTAAGTTTTTTTTTTTAAGATTTTATTTATTTATTTGACAGAATGAGAGGGATCACAATAGGCAGAGCAGCAGGCAGAGAGAGAGGGGGAAGCAGGCTCCCCAATGTGGGCCTCTGTTCCAGAACCCTGAGATCATGACCTGAGCTGAAGGCAGAGGCTTAACCCACTGAGCCATCCAGGTGCCCCAATATTTTAACTTTTTTAAATAGATAATTTATACTTAGGTATTATTTTATCCATTCTGACAATGTGTATCTTACAAATGGTGTATATGGAGCATTCGTATCAAATTGATTATCAAAATAGTTACGTTAACATCCACCATGTTTGTAACTATACTTAATTCATTGCATTGTTCTTAATTTTATACCTTTATTACATTTTTTTTACTTCTTTGATTTTAATTGAGAATTGTCTATAATTTATAGCCTTTCATACTCTGTCAAATATACCTTAGCATTTTTAGAATAGGTACATTTTAACTGAGTATTTTATCATTTTTATGTTACTATATCATTATTGTTATTCATTTATTAATATTTTATGATCTGTCAACTGCTTTTCAATACTATTACTTTAAAGACTTAACTTTATACCAAGAATAAGAAAAATGTAAGATTTATTTTATCTATCTTTATTTGATATTTTTCTTCTCTGATGCTCTTCCTTTTTTTTATGTAGAGCTAAGTTTCTGACCTATCTCATTTCCTCCTTGCTGAAGAACTCCTTTTAACATTTCTTATAGGGAGGGATTTCTGACAATGATTTCCCTCAGGTTTTTTCTTTTTTCTTTTTTTTTTTTCCTGAAAAATATATTTATTTCTCCTTTACATTCGGAGGATAATATTGCTGAGCATAGAATTCTAGATTGGTACCCCCCTCCTTCAACACTTTAAATATTTCATTGACTCTCTTCTTGATTGTACAGTTTCAGATGAAAAATCTACTGTAATTCTCATTCAAGTTAAGATGTTTTCCTTTCCCATTACAACTGTTAGTGTTATTTCAAGATTTTCTATGTTTTGTATTTAGTTTGAATATAATATGTCTACATGTAGGCATTTTGATATTTTTCCTGCTTGGTGATTTTGGACCTTCCTAGATCTGTTGTTCAGTGTCTATCATTAATTTTGGAAAATTTTTCAGCAACTATTATGTCAAATATTTGTCTTTCTCTGTTTTTCTTTTTTATCTCCTTCTGTTATTGTAATTAATTATTTGTATGCTACATCTCTTGTTGACACATATTTAAACTCATTTATAATTTCTTTAGCTGTAAGTAGTCTTCTGGTTAGCCCATCAAAGACATTTTTTAGAAAATATTTTATTTATTTATTTGACAGAAAGAGAGCACAAGCAGGAGGAGCAGCAGTCAGAGGGAAATGCAGGCTCCCCACTGAGCAGGATGCCTGATGTGGGGCTTGATCCCAGGACCCAGGATCATGACCTGTGCTGAAAGCAGACTCTTAACCAACTGAGCTACCCAGGTGCCCCCATCAAAGACATTTTTGAATTTTTTTTTCTTTTGATTTTTATCTTAGAGGTTCCATCCTTCTACTTCAGAGTTTCTATCCCTCTACTTGCAATTTCTGTCTGTTCTTACATGCTATTCTTTTTTAACTTAGAACTTTCAACATATTAATCATAAATACTTTATATTTCCTCTCTGATGATCTGTGTCTTATTAGGAGTATGATTCTGATGCTTGCTTTGTCTTTTCAGAATTCTTTTTTTTTTTTTTTTATTTGTCAGAGAGAGAGGGAGAGAGAGCGAGCACAGGCGGACAGAATGGCAGGCAGAGGCAGAGGGAGAAGCAGGCTCCCCGCCAAGCAAGGAGCCCAATGCGGGACTCGATCCCAGGACGCTGGGATCATGACCTGAGCCGAAGGCAGCCGTTTAACCAACTGAGCCACCCAGGCGTCCCCAGAATTCTTTTTCTGATGTAATGCCCTCTGTAATTTTTTTTTCACAATTTTGTTTTATAACTTTGAAGGCCATAGATAATGTATCAGGTAATAAGAACTGAGGTTAATAGGTCTTAAAATAGTATTTTATGTAAATCTTTCTAGGAGTTGGCAATATTTATTGATTATTGTAAATGTGTGTGTCAGAAACTTCAAACTCTCTAGTGTCCTTGATTTTCATCCCCTCTGTTGTCTTTGGGATTCCATAAAAACCTTTTTTATCAAATATTGTTTCTTCCTGCTTTTTCAGTAATAACCCACTGTTATTTACAGTGGTGCCTTGTTGATAACCACACCAACAGGTGTAAGATGTGTGGGAAGGGAAATGTTCTATATCTTATAATTTAATCTCAGTATTTCAGGCTTGCCTCTGGGCTATTATCTTCACACATATTTTTCCATCCACTTAGATGAGAAAGGAAAGCTAGAGAATGCTGGACTCAGTGAAATGTTCTTAGCTTACGAGTGACAAGGCTCTAGCTAAGTATTTCACCTTGGAATATAAGCTATTTTAATGAAAACTCTCTGAGCACTTTTACCCATCCTTTGCCAGAGTCACTGAGAAATCATTTCTGGCTATTTACAGTGAGAAATTTATGGAGTTTTTGAAGATTAAATCCATGAAAATGTGAGTCCCACTAAGACGGCAGGTCTCAGTAGTTTCTCACTCTCAATGTAGTCCACAATCAGCCTTAGCAGTTAGTCAGAATTACCAGTTAAGTATCCCCACTAATTTATTACTTTAGTTGGTAGACTTTCTGTTCTAGGTAGGACCTTGGCAATAAGTATTTCAGTTTACCTACCTATCCAGATTTCATGCTGGTGGCTTGTCCTGCAATCTCAGTTCTCTGAGATTAGGAACAAGAAAAATTGTTAATTTTTATTTTGCTTACATATTAGAGCAGAAAATGGAAGTCTAACTATAATTTTTAACTTGGATTTCATAGGAACCTGTCAAAATCAGCTAGATATAAAAAAAAAAGACAGAACAATATAACCAATATTAAGAAGAAAGTACAGAAAATAGGGAGAAAAAATATAGTGAACCAACTAACTAGATTCATCAGCCATATACTTTCAAATGGCTATGCGTATTATGATAAGGAATTGAAATAAAAGATTGATAATTTTATTAGAGAAGCTAATGAGAGCTTTAATGGAAAACAGGAAACAAAGGACTCATGAAATAAAGGATAAAGGACTCATGAAAAATTTTAGGAATGCTGAAAAAAAAATACCTCAATGGCTATGTTTAGCATTAGTTTTAAACACCTAAAGAGAGAAGGATCACCTGGAGAAAAAAATCAGAAAAAGAATTAAGAATAAAACACAGAAAAAAGAAATTATAAAAAACAGAGGGAAGCATGGTGGTAAAGTATGTCTATGGCAAAGGTTTAAATACGTGCATTTTAAGTCTCAGAAGATTGGCTTTAATAAGACAGAAGTATTATTTGAATAAATAATGGCTGAGAATTTTTCATTATTGAAAAGTAAGTTAATCTACATCTTTAAGAAGACTTGCAATTCCCAGAGCAGTATATACCATGTGCTGATAATAGAAAAACTACTGAAAACCAAAGACTAAAATAAAACATCTTGCAACAGTTTGAGGAGAAAAGAGAGACATTATTTTTCAAAAGAGAAACAGTAAAACTGACTGGGGACTTCTGCAAAGCCAATATAAGCCAAAGACAATGGGTTGATGTATTCAATTCCTAGAGATAACACTTTCAGTTTAACAAGTGAAAATCTTTTTCTTCGCATATGTTGTAGTTTTCTTTGCAATAGCAGAAAAAGAATTAAAATCTTTATTATGGGTTCAAATAAAATAAAAGTATGCTGAAAATTGTCATTTTTATTTTTTAAGTGAGAATTTGAGGTTATCCTTAGAATGTTTACTATTGCCCACTTACAATTTCATTTGAGATGGTAGGAGGATATCTAAAGTAACACTGAATAATTTGGATCAGTATTAAAGGAGTGTAATTTCTCCTTAAAATGGAGTAAAATTATACATTAAATGTATATAAGTTTAAGATAAATTGTGAAATAATTAAATATAAAATATCTTTATGTGCACAGATATTAAATTAGTAAAAGCTCTTTGTAGCTTACCGAATTGCTAATGGAGATGTAGTGCTGAGGGAGGCTCCAAAAAGACTGATCTGATCACGTAGGAGAAGCTAGGAAGTTGTTGTTCCGGCATCTACGACCTTATAATTTAGATTGTTTAAAGCACCTTTAAAGACAATACATAATCTTTCATATAACTATAATGTCTCAAAATTAAGAATTTTTTTTTTTTTTGCTTTGAAATGGCAATTCAAATTTTCTACAATCAGTGGTGTTATAGCCTCTCTGTTAAGGAGATTATAGATTCAATAAGATGTGGGAGAGATCTCACATACCCAAGAATTGGGATAAGATCATTCATTCAACAATTTCTGAAGTTTCAACTTCTTAATTAATCACATTAGGGCTGTACTGCGGGTAATATTATCCTGGAATGTATGTACATTTTCTTGCCTTCTACAGTTAAGGATAAATAAAGAATGCACAATTTTCAAATAATTAAGCATTTCTGAGGGTAGATTACTTACTGGTTTGTATGTCTGTGTATGTTTTTCTGAACTTTGATTTAATTGTGTTTTCCTTTCTTCCTGAAGTTATCTTGATTCTTTGGATAGCCTAGTATATCTATGAGTTAGGGTAAATAGTTCTTCTGATTTAATGACTCAGGTGGTTCAAAGAACAGAAAAAGTAGAAAACTTTTTCCCTGTGTCTGTTTAATTCAGGATGTAAAACTTTAAGACCAAGCATGCTTATTGCTGCCTTTAGTACCTCTCTAAATCATGTTGCCGCCTTTGTAATTTTGCATGTAATTTGACTAGGAAGTCAAAATTCTGTGAGGAAGTACCTTAAAACAGTCATTTTGATCTTTACCTACAACAGTAAATCTCAGAGTGTGAACCACTTACCACCTATTTCAGAATGTTTGCTTAAATTCTTTTGGGAAAGATGCAGAAGTATGCATTTATTACAACTTTCCAAATATTCTGGTACATACTAAAAATGTAGGACCTTTGGTCTTAGATAACACATTTCCTCATTCTATTCCAAAGACTTTAACATGAAACATCAGCCCAGATCTTTCTTCTTATCAGTCTTGGGAATCACAGTCTTGAGCCGCCATGTCATGTGAACGTAGTTTCTAATTGCTCTTATACTTAAACGGTGATTTAATGGTGTTTGAAGTTAGCCTTGCTTATGTATATACCATGTGAAATGATTAACAATTTTCAAAGTACAATTTATATATTTTTTGTTATCTTAGTAAGGCTTATAGTATCATTTTGGGTTTGAAACTATCGTCTATGTAGTCAGAATTCCAATAAGAGTATTTTCACCTATATTTTTCTATTGGAGAAATTTAACCTTGTATATAATAATAAATCAGCTGCTGGCTGAAAACCTATTCTTAAAAGAAGGATTGAGAGGAGTGACTGTTATATCTGACTTTATTCACAGTTCATTTTTGCTTTTAATGCTGTCCCAGCTAATATACTGTTTCTTTTTTAATGCTGAAATTGGCTAATATCAATTCTAAGTATATCACACCCCTTTGGGTTCCAAATAACAAACTGCTTGCTACATATTCAATGGGTTAACTCTAGTTATTTTAGGTCCCTGGCTGCCTCATCCAAATTTCCCCCACTGTCCCTGGCTTTGGCTTCCTACCAAACCTCTCAGATGAGAATGCAATTATTTTGACAGTAAACTTCTCAGAGAGATGTAAGTTGAGAAAATTGGATTCCCATATAGTATGTAAAACTTACCTTTGATTAGAGACACAATTTCTCTTAGTCATTTAATATAGGTTGTTGTTGAATTAAAATAGGTTGTATGTAAAAATATTTTTATCACGTTTTACTTCTCGTTTATAAATATTGTATAATATATGATTATAATTAAATATAACCATTACATTTGATTTGATTGGAGGGAATAATTTTTCCTTTTGACAATTTTTGAGCCTATTATTTCTGTTATTTGTGGTCATAATGATAGGCAAAAAGTTGTGCCAGACATAAGATACATTTTTTTTCTTAGATTTATGTTAGTTGTTTAGGTATCTTTCCTTTTTTCCAATTTTACTGAGAAATAATTGACATGTATTATTATATAAGTTCAAAGCATACAGCAGTTTGGTTTGATTTACATATATTGTGAAATGATTACCACAGTAGTTTCAACAAACATCCATTTTTCAATATAGATACAATAAAAAGAAAAAAAAAGGAAAGAACTTATCCTTGTGATGAAAGATCTTAGGGTTTACTCACTTAACAACTTTCCTGTATATCACACAGGAGTGTTAGCTATAGCCATTATATTGATTATTACATTCTAGTACTTATTTATCTTGTAACTAGGAGTTTGTATCTTTTGACCACCTTCCTCCAATTTACCTTCCCCCTACCCTCTGCCTCTGGTAACCACAAGTCTGATTTGTTTTGCTATAAGTTTGTGTATGTGTATGTGTTTTAAGATTTCACATATAAGTGAAATCATACAGTATTTGTCCTTCTCTTTCTTACTTATTTCATTTAGCATAAGGCCTTCATTGTTGTCACAAATGACAGAATTTCCTCACTTTTATGGCTGAATAATATTCCATTATACACACAGACACACACACACACACAAACACACAAACACACACACCACATCATCTTTATTCATCAACCCACTGATGGACCCTTAAGTTGTTTTGTTTCCATGTTTTGGCTATTATAAATAATGCTGCTATAAACACAGTGTACAGATATCTTTCCAAGTTAGTGTTTCTGTTCCCTTTGGCTACAAACATATCTTGGATATACTACAGATTCAGTTCCAGACTGAAATCAAGTATCACAATAAAGTAAGTCAAGTGGGTTTTTTGGTTTCTTAGGGGATATAAAAGTTATTATTTATACAGTACTGTGGTCTACTAAGTGTAAAACAGCATTATGCCTGAAAAAACAGTGTACATACCTTAATTAAAAACACTTTATTGCTGGACCACATGGATGGCTCAGTAAGTTAAATGTCTGCTTTCAGCCCAGGTCATGATCCTGGGGTCTTGGGATAGAGCCCCACATCAGGCTTTCTGGTTGGTAGACAATTTGCTTCTCCCTTTCACTCTGCCCCTGCTTCTGCTCATGTTCTCTGTCATTCTCTCAAAAAAATAAATAAAATCTCTTAAAAAGTACTTTATTGCTGAGACAATAAAGTTGGTTAAGCCAGCAGCTCTTGATTTTGGTCACGTCATGATCTTGGGGTCCTGGGATCAAGCTCCATGTTGGGCTCCATGTTCTGTGAAGCATCTACTTGAGGATTCTCTCCCCCCGCCCCCCGTCTCTACTCCCACTCACATTTGCTCTCTCTAAAATAAATAGATAAATCTTTAAAAAATAAAAATACTTTATTGCTAAAAAATATATTAACATCCTCTGAACTTTTACCAAGTTATAATCGTTTTGCTGGTGGAGGGTCTTGCGTCAGTGTTGATAGCTACTGACTGATCAGGGTGGTGTTTGCTGAAGGTTTGTATGCTGTAGCAATTACTTAAAATAAGACAATAAAATGTGTTACATCAATTCCTGCCTTCACAAACAACTTCTCTGTAACATGCAATGCTGCTGTTTGGTAACATTTTACTCATAGTAGAACTTCTTTCAAAATTAAAGTCCATTCTCATGAACTCTGCTGCTGCTTTATCTACTAAGTTTACATAATATTCTAAATTCCTTGTTGTCATTTCAACATTCTTCAGAGCATCTTCACCAAGAATACATTCTGTCTCAAGAAAACACTTTCTCTGCTCATCTATAAGAAGCAACTCCTTATCTGTTTAAGTTTTATCATGAGATTGACACAATTCAGTTATAAAGAAAAATTCATGCATTTACTTGAGAGAGAGAGAAGGAGAGAGCACAAGTGGGAAGAGAGGCAGAAGCAAAGGGAGAAGGCAGCTCCCCACCAACCATCACTTCTGCTTGCCCGTCTCTTGGCTTCAGTGCTCCTGAGCCTACAGCTTCCAGGAGTTTTTGCCAGCCCTTCCAGTCTAAGGTTAGAAGCACTCTCTATAGTAGAGAGGTATGTTGTAGCTTTTTAGCTTTGTGGAAGGGGCGCAGCCATTCCAGGCTACTATCATTTTCCTAAATAGGATCTCCTGGAGGCACTGGTGGGGAGCTGTCTTCTGTCTGGTCTATGAATTAATTGCCCTGCTGTGTGTAGCGTGGGAATGATCCACTCTCTATAAGGACTTTGCTCTGTGAGTGATCAGCTGTGTTCACCTGTGTTTCAGGTCATGTGCGGCTGTGTGGCAGTTTCCAGAAGTTGTCTTCAGTTCTTCTGATCAGATGGGTCTGAAAATCATTCCACAGTGTGTGGTGTTGTGATTCAGCTTGTTGCCTTAGCACAGGTTTCACAGTCAGAACAACTCCGTATTTGATAATCTGCATCATGCAGATCTGTACCCCACTGGGTTCCCTGGCCAGAGTGTGTCCTTGACTTGGTCCTACAGATTGAGCAAAATCTTTGGTTGGAATTACTAGTTGGTTCCACAGGTATGAACTTGGTTCGACAAGACCTGTGTTCTTGTTGTTGCAAGCCCCTCACTGCTTTTCTATCACAGTTTAATTTCTAGTGGTTGAGCCCTATAGATTACCCTGAAATCCCCATAGTGTAAGATTAGAATAAGGGCTGCCCACAATGTGGCCCCAACACTAGGGAAGACTGAATATCCCCCAAGGTTTTCTTTTCCCACTAGAAGATCTTGAGGTTTAAGGTAAACTTCTCCACATGGTGCTGCCCTGGCCTGGGAGAGGGCAATGTGGCCAATGTGGACTGGCATCTTTGCAGGACTGTAGTAGCACCTTTGCAGTGCATCTATCTTGGTTTCTGAGGTGTGTGTGAGAAAGGGAAGTGTCATTCTTAAATAATTGTTAGTTGTTTTTCCTGTGAGGGGGAGCCATGTCAGGAACAACCTATTTGCCATCTTGGTGACATCCTATTTATGAGATAACTTAAGATACTTTTCTAATGACTTTTAGTATTCCTGTAATAGAACATCGGGTATTTTTCATCTTCTCTCCAGATACACAAGAGGCCCTTAAATACTTTAAAAATATTTTAAGTAAATAATTTCCCCTTTCTTACTCATTTATCTTAATAAACATTACACATATAAGGAAAGGAAATTGTATTCAGTATCTAACCTGATATTCTGATCCAAGTCACTAATGAAAATTATTGTTAAATTCCCCATAAATATGAAATATTATGAATGTTACAAATATTTAGTCAAAGATTCTTTAAATTATAATTATTCTTTCTTCATTTCTCCCTATCTAAAAATAAGAATTTTGAATATATATACATAGGCCTAAATATATTTGAATATATTATGTACATGAGTCTCAATTCAAGGAGAATTTATGAATTCTAAGTTTATATGACTTGCTGACAGAAACACACTGATAGATTTAGGTTTCTTTAGGGGAATGCCAGAGATTTCCACACATTTATTAGTGATGACTGGCTAGTCAGCAGCCTATTACTAGTAGAATTTTAATTTCAAAGTAGACTAACAAGATTTGACTGATGTCTGCCTGTGCACATTCTCAAGTGATAATCAGTATAGAATTACTCGTTGGTAGAGGCTTATGTCATAAGCTAACTGTCTAAATGATGAATATTTAATGAAATTAAACAGAATTGAGACAGATGGTTCTAACTTTTGATAAATGTGCTTATCTTCATAATTAGATAATAAATCCATTGTCTGGAAGATCAATTGGGACATAATAACTTTTAAAACTAAATCATTTCATTGTTTGGCATTTATGAGACATGGTAAAAAACAAATTCCATTTTAGTTTACTTAAAATATTTCTTATTTTCTTCCTAAGCACTTGATTAAAAATGGAAAATCAGATATTGTCATTTTGTATCCTCATATAAAATTGTTTGTTATATAGACTTTAGAAAATCATTTCAAAATAAATTTTTATAGACTAATGGCTTCTATTGGGTAAGAAAGAGGAAATAAAGCATTTAAAGTAGTCTAAGTCAAATAGTTGATATTAAAGGGAGAGAAAGTGAATAATCTTCTAAAATTTATCAGAAAATTTTTATTGTCTTTATACAAGTTATGAAATAAAAACAGATCAGTATGCTTATTTTTCTGGGAAGAGCCTTAGACATTTAATATATTCATATTTGCTTTTCTATACTTATTAGGCATTTTCAACTAAAATACACATACAAAAAAATAGCAATATAACTTTCAAAAAAGTTTTCATTGGCAGTGACAGTAGCAAGATACCCAAATAAGGCATCCCTACCTCAGTATTGAACACAGTTTAGCACCTTACCATGGAAAAAATTGCCTATATGGAAGCTGTGGGATCCTGTAACAAACTGCAAGGGATCCAGGAGGAGTGTCATCCACTTGTGCATCAGATAATAAGCATATAGATTGTGGTCCCAGCTGTGGACCATGACATGGACTGTAAACTGGTTCCAGCCCCTCTCAACCATTGCCTAGGAGCCCCTGGAAAACACTGATTTAGGAAATCACCCAGAGATGAAAAAGCTTCTGTGGAAGTTCAGGATTTTGTCAGAAAAGGTCCAGCCACATCTTCAGAGCAAAAAATCTAACATTGTACACATTGGAGAATGTAATAGGAAAACTCCCATTCCATTACCCATGTTTCACAATGGCACAGCTCAGTGCCAAGAAAGCCCTTTTTGGTCTTGATTTCTTGCATGGAGAAAAATGAAAGCACATGAGTGAGTGCCCAGATTCTCAAGCTGTGTGAGATGTAGCCAGAGGCCTATTTCTCTCACCCCTTCCAGAGTACTGAGTCAAGAGCTACAGGACTGGGAGGCAGTTAGCAGCTGGGAGAAGAGAAGCCAGGGCTAGGAAGTTATCAAAAGAATGCTAATTCTAACCAATTCTAACTGAATCAAACTCATCAGTAGGCCAGCCCACTGCCAGAATTTCTCACCTGTGGATCCCCTTGATTGGCCCATAGGTACCAGCAGCATTCTGCTTGTCACACGTATGTATCCGCCATTACCCTGTGCACTGTGTGCATTCCAGTGGCAGTGAGAGAGAGCTTTGCCAGATGGCTAATCAGAACACACAGGAAACTAGCCCAAATCTGCTGACCAAGGAGAGACTGCAAACTTGATCATTTAGCACTATCCTTAGAAAAGTTAAAGAGAGAGACAGCCCTAGGACTGATAACTTTGAAGGATTAAGAGGAAAAACACAATCTTAAGAATTCTGCCACAGGAGAGAACTAGCAAGAAGAATGGAACAGGTATAGCCATAGAAAGTCTGAGAAAACCTCAGAATCTCTAGCAAAACTGATGGAAGGTAATTCTCTCCCAAAGTCAGTCAGTAGACTGGAGGAGGCTACTCCTACTTCAACGGGGAAGACAACTACACAAGACAACATGAAAAATCAAGGAAAAATGATGCCACCAAAAGATTACAATATCCTCTATTAACTGACTCCTAAAGACATGCTGATTTTCACTTTATCTGATAAAGAATTCAAAATAGCTGTTTTGAGGAAGCTCAATGAGCTATAAGAAAACACAGAAAGATGGTACAGCAAAATCAAGAAAACAATACGTACACAAAATGAGGTGTTTAACAAAGAGATAGAAATCGTATAAAAAGAACCCAAAAGAAATTCTGAAGCTAAAGAATTTGATGAGTGGGGAGAAAAAAAAATGCAGTAGAAAGCATCAGGATCAGATGGATCAAGCAGGAACAAGGATCCATGAGAAAAGACAGCTTTGAAATTATCCAGAGAATAGCAAAGGAAAAAGAATGAAAATAATGCAGAAAGCTTACATGAACTATGGACTACTATCAAGAGAAACAATCTACATATTATTGGCGTCCCAGAAGGAAAACAGAATGGGGGGGCAGGGAAGAAAGCTTATTTAAAGAATAATGGCTGAGAACTCCCCAAATCTTAGGAGAGATTTGCCCATCCAAATTTATAAAGCTCATAGGCCTCCAAACAAATTCTATGTAAAAAGATTTCCTCCAAGCACATTATAATAAAACTGTCAAAAATCAAATGCAGAGAGAGAGAATCTGAAAAGTAACAGGAAAAAAAGAAGCTTATCACTCACAAGAGACCCCCTCCCTACAGCCCCTGTCCAAAGCTATCAGCATATTTCTCAGCAGAAATCTTACAGGCCTGGAGAGAATGGGACAATATATTAAAAGTACAGAAAGAAAAAAAAAAAAACAAAAACAAAAACAAAAAAACCTCTAAGAATATTTAATCAGCCCGAGTGTTTTTCAGAAAGTGAGATGAAGATATTCCCAGATTAAAAAAAAAGCTGAAGGACTTCATCACCTGTAGATCTGCTTTACAAAAAATGGTTAAGAGTTTTTCAAGCTGAAATGAAAGGACACTAATTAGTGTTAATTTTTTTATTTAAATATTTGAATTGCTACCGGAGTACTAGCCATGTTTTTCTATTAATGAACAGAATGCCATGGCATTTGCTTTACTTGCTTTACTGCAATCATTGCATTTCATTATTTTGTTGATGTTCATTACATTTTATTGACTTACCACTGTTCATCAAATAGTGAATATAATCTTTGTAAATGTATTTATACCACTCAATTTTGATATATCCCTCGTGCAATTATTTACACTTTAAGGAATTCAAAATTGCACTTAACTTTGCTGCTTTATTTGACATAGAAATAAGAATTAGGTCTATTTATCATGAGTTATAAAGTGTATTCATGTCTGACCATGTCATTTTTCTAAATGTATAGAATTTATTTAGAAACTGATACATTAATATATGAATAAGATATAAAATACATATTTCAAAACATTAAGTTACAGATACACTTTAATGCATCATTTATCTCTTTCTGTTGCTTGTGTCTGAATTTTTCCACTGCTCTTTTTTAATTGCAATTTTTCATATTTTTTTCCAAAAAGCTTTTCTCTCACAGCATTAATTTCTTTATCAACTCACATTTGCTGACTAATAATCATGTAATAATTTCAGCAAAATTTTCTTATCCATCTATATAGCATATACTTATTAATATAGATCATGATAACCATTTCCAATTCTTGAATAAATAGTCACTATTAGGGGTCTGGATGGGAGGAAACCCACATTTTAAGAAAATATAAACATTTATGAGGAAAAGTCACTGAGTAATAAGGAAAATGCAAAAGAATTAACAGAAATTTATTATGAAAATGTCTCCTCAAATTCAGATCATTTTGTTTGTGAAATTTTGAACAAAATTAGTAAGAAATAAAATGATCTCACATATTAAGATCTGTATACAGTTAATTTTAAACTAAATTTGCCATATCCATGTATTTGAATTTTAAGAGTAAGATTATGCCATTGGACCCAACAAGAGAAACTAATTGACTTTTGATTGAAAGAGAAAGTCAGTGTTAAACAAAGACCATCTATGCTAAACTAATACTCTTTCAAAATCATAATAGTATTCTATATGAATATAGACATGAGTGGATAGATGCGTTGATGGATGGATAGACAAATAGATTGGCAAACACATCTGATAAATAACAAAAGATTATTGTAGTGACATCAATTACCAAAGCAGAGTCTTGTATTTTTGCTATTATCAATGAAGTTGAATAGATTTATTTTTTTCCTACTTCTGTATTTTGTCTTTATTGCAATAAAACATTAGATTTTTTTTGTTTCATTGTTTGTTTTTTATCTTTCTCAACTTTTTATTTAAATCCCAGTTCATTAACATAGGTGTATCATTCATTTCAAGTGTAGAATTTAGTGATTCAACACTTACATATAGCACCCAGTGCTCCTGGCAACAACCGTCCTCCTTAATACCCATCACCCATTTAACCCATTCCCCTGCTCACCTCCCCTCCAGTAACCCTTAGTTTGTTCTCTGTAGTTAAGAGTCTGTTTACTGGTTTGCCTCTGTTTTTCCACCCTATGTTCATCTGTTTTGTTTATACATTACTTCTTGAAAACAAACAAACAAACTCCTGTTTATTTTTTCACAACCATGTTCCAAGATGTTTAGTAAATAAAGAACAACTGTATGTCATGTAATTCAGGCTTTCTTTGGTCAATCTCCATGTTTGCTCTCTAAAAACCAAAGTTGTCACAGTAATATTTAAGGACTGAAATTTGTGCCATAGGTATATAAGGTGGTAAATATAGGAAGAATCAATAACGGAAAAGAAAGGAGGTATATTTTAAATTAAAGTAAAATTCAATCTAATTGGGTTTGGTGTCAAAATGCATTGGCATTGGATCTTCAATTGCCACCCAGTATTAAGACTTAGATGAAATATACAAATTATGTTTTTTCTTAGAGCATAAACTTATTCCTATTCTAGGAATGTTTGGACTGATAGGTTAAATCACTGTGATGAACATTTTCATGGAAACTTTTGTTTTTTTTAGAATTAATTTATTTTTTAAAGATTTTATTTATTTATTTGACAGAGATCACAAGTAGGCAAAGAGGCAGGCAAAGAGAGTGAGAGGGAAGTAGGCTCCCCGCTGAGCAGAGAGCCTGATTCGGGACTTGATCCCAGGACCCTGAGAACATGATCTGAGCTGAAGGCAGAGGTTTAACCCACTGAGCCACCCAGGTGTCCCTCATGGAAACTTTTAAAAAGGAAAACCTGGCATATGATTATTTTCTAAAGCTAATAAATCTAAATAAGAAGCTTATAATTTTTTAATTTAATTTTTTTTCAGTGATCCAAAATTTATTGTGTATGCCCCACACTCAGTGCTCCATGCAATACATGCCCTCCTTAATACCCACCAATGGACTCACCCAAACCCCCCCCACCTCCCTCCCCTCCAAAACTTTTAGTTTGTTTCTCAGAGTCCACAGTCTCTCATGGTTTGTCTTCCCCTCCAATTTCCCCCAACTCACTTCTCCTCCCCATCTTCCAACGTCTTCCGTGTTATTCCTTATGCTCCCAAAGTAAGTGAAACCATATGATAATTGACTCTCTCTGCAAGATTTATTTCACTCAGCATTATCTCCTCGAGTCCCATCCATGTTGATACAAAGTTGGGTATTCATTCTTTCTGATGGAGGCATAGTTCTCCATTGTATATATGGACCATATCTTCTTTATCCATTCATCCGTTGAAAGGCAACTTAGTTCTTTCCACAATATGGCAACTGTGGCCATTGCTGCTATGAAAATGGGGTACAGATGGCCCTTCTTTCCACTACATCAGTATGTTTGGGGTAAATACCAGTAGTGCAATTGCAGGGTCATAGGGTATCTCTATTTTTAATTTCTTAAGGAATTCCACATTGTTTTCTAAAGTGGCTGCACTAACTTGCATTCCCACCAACAATGTAAGAGGGCTCCCCTTTTTCCACATCCTCTCCAACACTTGTTTACTGTCTTGTTGATTTTGGCCATTCTAACTGGTGTAAGGTGGTATCTCAGTGTGGTTTTGATTTGAATCTCCCTGATGGCTAATGATGATGAACATTTTTTCATGTGTCTATTAGCCATTTGTATATCTTCTTTGGAGAAGTGTCTGTTCATGTCTTCTGCCCATTTTTTGACATGCTTATCTATTTTATGTGTGTTGAGTTTGAGTTCTTTATAGATCTTGGATATCAGCCCTTTGTCTTTGGTGTCATTTGCAAATATCTCCCCCCATTCTGTGGGTTGCCTCTTTGTTTTGTTGACTGTTTCCTTTGCTGTGCAGAAGCTTTTGGTCTTGATGAAGTCCCAAAAGTTAATTTTCACTTTTGTTTCCTTTGCCTTTGGAGACATGTCTTTTTTTTTATTATTAAAGATTTTTATTTATTTATTTGACAGATAGAGATCACAGGTAGGCAGTGAGACAGGCAGAGAGAGAGAGGAGGAAGCAGGTTCCCTGCTGAGCAGAGAGCCCGATGTGGGGCTCGATTCCAGGACCCTGGGATCATGACCTGAGCCGAAGGCAGAGGCTTTAACCCACTGAGCCACCCAGGCGCCCCTGGAGACATGTCTTGAAAGAAGTTGCTGTGGCCGATGTTGAAGAGGTTACTGCCTATGTTCTCCTCGTATTTTGATAGATTCCTGCCTCACATTGAGGTCTTTTATCCATTTAATTTTGTCTTTGTGTATGGTGTAAGAAAAGCTTATATTTTTAAAGAAATATTTGTTTTGTTTTTAAACTACTTAATTGCTATGTATAATTTTGACTTTCCTATGAATCAATAATGCTATCAGCAACTTACAAAGAAGATTTTATTTAAAGATTCAACATTATTGCTTATAAATACCTAATATGACTCTCAAAATACTGATTTCCTTTTGGGGATTTTTTTTTTTTTTTTCAAAGTTGATTTGTCAGGGAAGCAGAGTTTTTTTTTTTTTTTTTTTTTTTTTTTTTAAGATTTCACTTATTTGACAGAGATCACAAGTAGGCAGAGAAGCAGGCAGAGAGAGAGAGAGGAGGAAGCAGGCTCCCTGCCGAGCAGAGAGCCCGATGCGGGGCTCGATCCCAGGACCCTGAGATCATGACCTGAGCCGAAGGCAGAGGCTTTAACCCACTGAGCCACCCAGGCGCCCCTTGGGGATGTTTTGATAAGAGGTAAAGTTGAAAGAGTTATTCTCCTATTCTACTGTCAAGTACTTCATCAGAGAATTTCCACTTTTTAGATTAAATTTAAAGAACAATGGTATTTAGAAATCTTTTTCATTAGTTTTATCTAGGATATTCTATATTTAACAACCAGACTGGCAGTTAGTGTAAACTATCCTCACTTATTTCTAATGATTATCAAATTGACAAAATTAAGTGCTCATTTTATTCTTCCAAAATTCTTTTTTTTTTTTTTTTTTGTGGTTGATATCTTGTTATTGTTAAAATTCTGGAAATAAAATAGCAAATGTGATATTTAGTTTTACTTCATGAAATGTAATGCTCTAGATGCATAGTCATTCTGAATTCAGAAACATAAATAATCTTGATGGTAACAAAACCAGAGTGAAATGTAAAAAAATCACTGCATATCTTAAGTCTTTTGGTAATGCTGAGCATTAGATGGAAGTGGGGGTGGGGATTAATATATACAGTAGTATATATTAATATATATATACAGTTGTATATATATTATATATATACAATTATATATACAGTTAATTATATATACAGTTGTATATATCTTCTAATTACATAAAAGAATTATGAAAAATGTTTCACTACATATTAATGAAGGCAATTCTGTTTTAGAGTATATCTGTTTCTGAGAAAGAAATTTTAGTTCTGATTGCTGATGATTTTTTTTTTTTGAAAGTTCCAAGTAGTTACTTAATATTTGGTATGATCTGGTGATGTGTATTTGGAATTACATGAATTAATTTTTTATTCAATTTTTCTTGGCACTAGTATTCATTTCCTAGAGCCAGCATAACAAAGCAATACAAATTAGGTGGCTTAGAAATTTATTGTCTTACCGCTTGGCTAGAAGTCAGACCCTTTTTCCCTCGGAAACTCATAAAGGAATCATTCCTTACCTCTGCTTAGTTTCTGGTAGTCTCAGACTTCTTTGGTTTGTGGCAGCATAAATCCAGTCTTTGCATGACATTATCTTGAAGTCTCGTCACATAATCTTCCCTCTGTGATGTTCTAGACTGTGTCCAAATTTCTCATGTTTATAAGGACTGCAGCCATACTGAATTAGGGCCAATCTAATGACCTCATCTTAATTTGACTACATCTGCGAAGACTCTATTTCCATTTAGGTCAGATTCTAAGGCACTGAGGCTAGAATTTCAGCATATCATTTTGAGAGGACACAATTCAACCCTTAACAGTATCCACTAATGTAGTCAGAGAAAAGTTATTTTCTTCCACTCTTTTTCTTCCCAACCTATTATTCTGTTGCTGATATCTTGCATTTACTAGATTCTCTACTTCATTTCCAAAGATATAGTTGATATTAATTCATGTTAATAAGCCCTAAGGTAAAAATTTTATACATACATACATACAGACACACACACATAACCTCCCATTTATTCCCCCAGATGCTTTTGTCTATGCCTGAAGTTGGGTTCTCCAAAAGATGATGAAGAAGTGGAATCTTCCTTGAATCCCAATATCAAACATTATTATCAAGTTAGTATGCACATTGATGTTTTTAATTTTTTGTTGGAGATTCCATTCTATTCTTCTATTACTAGAAAATCTAGAAACAAGGAAATACATTGAACTGAAAAGAACTAGGAATGAAATGAGTAGACATGATGGTTTAGAGAGTAAGCAGGCATTCTGAGACAAGGAAAAGTGTTACAGGAAATCATCTCCCAGAAAAGTGGCATTTGATAGATCTGCATGTTTGAGAAGTAGCTGGGAGATGTGTGCTTTAGGAATAGGAAAAAACAAAATCATAGGACCTAAGGTGAGAATAAGGTGGTGTTGAAAATAGTGATGGAAGAATGCATCCTGCTTTTCTTCCCAGAGATCAGTGAAAACAAAGGGGAGGAAATACAAAAAACTCAAACCCTTTTACAAATAAAAGTAATGAAGTTCCAAACTACAAATTTAACAAAAGCAGAAGGTTGATAGACAGAGTTGCATAGGAAATAAAGTTGAGAGCTCATGGTTATAGATCTCAGGAAAAAAACTGCTAAGGAAATAGAGACCAGAATTAAAACATCAAAAAATTTTATAAGAAAAAATAAAATAGAAAGGAATAGATAAAAAAAGCAAACATGATCACAATATGGCAATTTATTAAATAATAATAATTTAAAAATTCATGTTGGTGTATAGCTGACTGTAAATAGAATAGCTATATCTTGACAAGCCACTAAAATCTAGATTTTGTTTTTTCTTTTATTTTGTCAGTGAAATAAGGTAATGGACAGATATATTATGAAATTCTTTATTTTAATTCTAAAACAAGGTATTAAGAAAAAACAAACAACAACAACAAATACAAAAACAAAAACAAATATACACAGAGGGTCTGGATTTCCAAAGCTGCTCTGATCCGAGACTGTCTGTGATCCAGCATGCATGGCCTACATCATAGCACAACTTCTTTCTGTGTATATGCTCAGTTTTACTTTTCTATCTACACCTTCTTCTTCTTATAATGTTCTCTTCCATCACAATTTCATCTTGCATGTATCCTATCACAGTCTTTCCTGTCTCATTCCATATCAAAACCTTTTAAGTGCTGCTTCCAACACTCTCTACTTCATAGTCTCAGGACTTCTTAGTTAAAACTAGTGAGAAATGACTAGACTTGGCAAGTTATGTTTTTGAACCAAGAGACATATAATTTATGGGCAACTCATCGATTTTCTATTCTTTGGGGAAGGTATCATTCCTGGTTGATTCAGAAACTGCTGGCTTGAAAAAGACCACTATAGTGTTAAATAAACGTAGAAGGTAGCATAAACATGCCTATGGACAACTGTCCTTTACTTACAAGCATCTATATTATTCCTCCAGTACTTAGAAGTCAAAGATGCAACCAAACATACATCGCTAATGAAATTGTAAATTGCCACAACTTTCTGGATTTAGCAACATCTACTGAAATTAAAAAATATATATCCTCCAGTTCTGCATCAGACTTTTAGGGTCCCTTCTCTAAATATCATCACCTGTAGAAATTGATATATACAAGACTGAAACGTGACTTGTAATATCATAGATTGAAAGAATTTAAATTCTCATTAATCAGGACCTCATTTAATAAATTATTTTATATCCACTTAATGGGATATTCTGCTGAAATAGAACATATTAAACAGTTTACTAATTCTGACATGAAACTTTCTTTGCTATGTAGTATTAAATTTTAAAAAAATGGTGCTAAACATTACACATACTATGGCAATATATACGTATTTTTTGCTCGTATATGTTCAAAATATCTCAATTACAAAGAAAACTGCTGATGTTTGCTGCTCTTGGTAGTCTCCCAAGGTGGTGAGGAAACAGATTTTTGCCTAATTTTTTGCCGGGACAATTTTTGCCTAATTTAATTATGAAACATTTCAATTTTAATCCAAGTAGGTATAACTACCTAATCAAACACTATTTTGAAAAGAATAAAAGAAAATAACCATATCTTTTAGGGTGAATTATCTATAGGAAGTTCAGAGACCATTTAGAAGTCTCTTGAAATTATAAGAGATGATGATGTTTTGGATTTTAGATACACTTTGTAAATAAAATTGATATTATTTGCTAAAAAACTAGACAGGAAAGAAGAGTGAAAAAATGTGAGGAGCCAAATGTAATTCCCAAAACTTTGACTTCATTATCAGGATGGATGTTGACAATATTTGCAGAGACTGGGGAAATTTTAGAGAGATAGGTGTAGTGGAGGTGTTCTAATCAGGTGCCTCTTGGGAGATTAGAAACAGCTTATAGCCTGAGCTACAACCAACCATGACTGTCCTCTCAGATAAGTCAGCACACATATGAGTACCTGGAACATTTGAGGTCACAGTGACAGAACCATGAGCAGAACCATCATGCTCTTGCTTTTATGGTAACTGTGGCATCAGGAGGTGGTGGTACAGAAAGGCTGCCAGGCAGCTTTTCATGAGGAAGTTTACTTAGGCCGTGAGATGCAATGGGCAGAACTTGAGTAAATGGGACCTGTGTAGAACAAGTCTTTAGGGTAGAAAGAAACAAAGAAAACAATTTTGGCTGAAGTGAAGAAATAGGCAGGAGGCCAAACATGGAAGGTCTATATAACATAGAAAGCTATGAAGGCTGAGGCGGGCTAATACTTTAAAAAATGAATCAAGTTCTGACTTGGGAACATGTAGCAGTAAATAAATAAATAAAAAGAAATTTTACTTAAATATTAAAAATAATCAATTTAACAGCCTTGTCACTGTGTTTTACTTTCATACTTATTTTACTTATTAAAAGCTGATTTTCCTTGGATAAACACTTTCCAGAAATAATTACTTCACAAGTAGATACAGTTAGGGTGGGTTTATAGCACAGAAGTACCCTCAACATATTTATTATTGAAAGCATACACCTTTAAACACTATGATAGAATGATAAATGCTAAATTAAAATGATACATACATGACAAATGAATTAAATTTTCTGTGGGGAATAGCAGAACAGTATTAGTATTAAAGTGGCGGTAATAAGGGGACAAAAGTAATTTAGTTAAGAAAATAAAAAAATACTTTTAATGACATAGATGATAGAGTAGAATGTCTAATACTCATGCTGTGTGCTTTATATAGGTATTTCCTTTTAATGCCAGGCAATGGAGCAAACAAGACATTTTTGTTAGATTTTTTCCTACATTTTCACATATAGTAGCAATCTGTATCTATTTGTAATTAAAATGACATTAAGCAGCCCAATTTTCACTTATACAATATTTTACATTAAAGACCTCATATAAAAAAATTCATTAAGTCTATGGACTCAGTTTTATAATAGGCATTACTGAGTCCCTGTGTGAATATAATGATAAATTATCTAATTACCTTCAAAAGAAGACTTCAGTTTGGAATTTATTCATATAGTGATTCATATGCATGAATCTTAATTGATTCATGCATGTGTGTTTTATCTGACCAACACTCTGAAAAACTATAGAACAGAAATATTACAAATAATTCATCCTTTGAATATACACCAATGATATGTTGAGACAAGGAGTTTAGAAATACTAATAAGTGTGGGATGAAACAAAAGAAAGATTTAGTGTAAGAAATATGTGTTTGACTCCATTTGGCTTCTCTCTCTGTGTCTTTCTCATTGTCTCTCTGTCTCTCTCTCTCTTCCTCCCTATACTATTTTGATTATTTTCAAGAAACTGTACTTGAATTTACTGAGAAAAAGTAGTTTCCCATTTAGAAAACTAAAGAAAAGCTACTATTATCCGATAGAATGATTTCCTCAAAGCCTACGTATAAGGCAATAAAATTTTCCTTATAATACCCCACCACATGGTGCCTGGGTGGCTCAGTCAGTTAAGCACTTGCCTTCAGTTCAGGTCATGAACCGGGGGTCCTGGGTTGGAGTTACATGCTGGGGTTCCTGTTCAGCGGGGAGACTGCTTCTTCCTCTCTCTCTGCTGCTCCCTCTTTCCCTGTTTGTGATCTGTCTCTCTCTCTCTGTGTGTCAAATAAGTAAATAAGTAAGAAATCTTAAAAAAAAAAAAATACCCCAACACCTGCAAAACAACAACAAAACCACACAGATCTCTCCTATGCATAGCTATTTTCTAATAAAATTTCATGTAAATATATGAGGATTGGCACGAAATGATTGTTTAGTTACTGCTGAGTGACAGGGTCTATCCTTAATGATGTTTGGGAGGAAGATGTTTAGTCAGTAGAAATTTGTTTTGTTTTTTTTGTTTTTTTTTTTTGTTTTTTTGTTTTTTTGTTTTTTTTTTTTAAGATTTTATTTATTTATTTGACAGACAGAGATCACAAGTAGGCAGAGAAGCAGGCAGAGAGAGAGGACGAAGCAGGCTCCCCGCGGAGCAGAGAGCCCGATGTGGGGCTCGATCCCAGGACCCCGGGATCATGACCTGAGCTGAAGGCAGAGGCTTTAACCCACTGAGCCACCCAGGCGCCCCAGTCAGTAGAAATTTCTAAAAGAGCAATGCATAACGTTTGTGAGTCTAAGATTTCCTTAAAAGTATATAAAGGGCGCCTGGGTGGCTTAGTGGGTTAAGCTGCTGCCTTCGGCTCAGGTCATGATCTCGGGGTCCTGGAATCGAGTCCCGCATCGGGCTCTCTGCTCAGCAGGGAGCCTGCTTCCCTTCCTCTCTCTCTCTGCCTGCCTCTCTGCCTACTTGTGATCTCTCTCTCTGTCAAATAAATAAATAAATAAATAAATAAATCTTAAAAAAAAAAAGTATATAAAAAGTTTTGCTATATTCCTTTTCCTTTATTTAATAAGTTCTAGAGCAAGAAAATATACAATTGTGATGAAAGACAAAGCTGTTTAAGTAATTTTGAATATCAAATATTTAAAATTACATTATATTAATGGTCCCACATAACTGACAAATATAATTCAATTGTTAAACTACCAAACTCTGTCATTAAATAAATATAAATATTGTTTCTTTATCTTAATACCCAGAAACTTTCTCTACTCTGCACTCTTTGGGGAACGTTTTTGTAGCTTTTTCACTGTCTTTGACTATTAGAATTATTAGCCAGGTGGTGCTGTCATTCTCCTCATCCCCTCCTGTATGTATATTAATTTTGATAGATTTTCTTTTAAA